>NC_057724.1:1834367-1958906 GCF_004010195.1 Chiloscyllium plagiosum
TGTCTCTCTCTCTCTCTCTCTCTCTCTCTCTCTCTCTCTCTCTCTCTCTCTCTGGTCTCTCTCTCTCTCTCTCTCTCTCTGGTCTGTCTCTCTCTCTCTGGTCTGTCTGTCTCTCTCTCTGTGTCTTCTGACTCTGTGAATTTGAAATCTTGGGTTCCAAGCTGAATTCGTATGAGAAGTGCCACTAAATGAAGTGAGGCAGAAAGCCCATAGCCTGGAGAGGTTACTGCAAATTAGAGCTGAGTTCAGTTTCACACCACCCATAAGCACAAAGCTCAAACAGCAAGTACAGACACTGGAATGAATTCTGTTGATATTTTGTGGAGAGTTATATTTCAGCTGGATGTTGCTGAGTGCTCCTGTTTGCCCCGTGTCTGTGAAGAGGAATCTCCTCATTGCATGAACAATGAGCTGGATCGTTCCCCATCAGAGTTTACAAAGAGAGTTTTGTTAATACAACGTTACTGAGCTCCACAACAAGTAGCCCTCTGTCCCTTGGCTGGACTCAGAGGTTGGCTCAACTGTGGCATGGCACAATGGTTTGACCGCAATTGAATACTTTCCACTTTTTTAGATGTGTGCAGTCTGATCAGCATTTCACCCCTACCTTCAGCATTCACTCCCTCCGCCACCAGGTCTTTGTAGCACCAGTGTTTACCATCTACAAGACAAATGGTGGAAATTCACCAAATTCATCTGGGACAGCACCAGCCAAACCATAACTTCTACCATCTAGAAGGACAAAGGCAGCAGATGCACAGGAACATCACCACCCGCAAATTCCCCTCCAAGCTAGTCATCATCCTGACTTGGAAATATATTGCCATTCCTTCAGTGTCATTAGATTCATATTCCTTTACATGTAAAGTGGGTGATAGAGAATGACAACTTTACATCTTTATTTCTTACTGTAAGTTGATAATGCTTTTATCCTTCAACTTCTTTGTGAACTCTCATTTAATCGTCCCTCGTAATTCATCGTTTTCTGCTGTCCCATTCTCCACCAAGCTCTCCCCCTATAGAATTTGACTTATATGCAAAGACAGCCACTCCTGAATTCGTTAATCATTGCAAGTTTAAGACCAGCTTCCATCTTTTCTCTACATAGCTGCACACTCCCTTTTCCTACCCAACCTTACAGCATGTATAATAAAAAAACAAAACTCACTCTTCTTTAAATTTTCGAACTCCAACAATCTACTCATTCAACATAGTAGATAACTAATCAATTCAATTAAACTGTCACATCTGCTTTTTGATCGGTTAAAACCATTACGCCCTCTCACCCTGATCATTTCCCTGATATGATTCCGAACTCTATGCCTTCAGGGATGCAGATTGAACGTTTGTAGTTTAATCATTCATATCCAGATTCAGCTGGACAGTGTCAACCATAACTGATTCCTGTTCTTGGGGGAGGGGGAAGAAAGTTCATTTCAGGATTGCCCTGAAGTCCCTGACTTCCCCTAGACTAAAAAAATCATCATCTTAAACCCCACCCCCACCCCCAACCTCCGTGCTCTTGTCACTGACAAATGCAAAGAGCTCATTGACTTCTTTATGACAAAGATTGAAGCCATTCATTCTGTTGCCTCTGATACTTTTATGCTTTACCCTAGCTGGGATCAGTTAGCTTAGTTGGCTAGGTGGCTGCTTTGTGATGCCAACAGTCAATTCCTCATTGGAATTCCTTCCTTCTCAATATCTACCCTTGCCTGAGGTGACCTTCAGCTGAAACCACCACCTATGATTCAATAGGATTATGACAACTCTACTTGAGCCTGCCAGGCCAGGCCAATCTTCCTTTCAGGCCTGGGCTCAGTAGTGGAGACATTTTCCAAGGGATTCAGGGACCACAAATATATTTAAAATTTCCTGGTCAAGGATTATATACATGAACAGGTCAGAACTTCAGAAGGATCCTAGTGTGTAATTGCAGAGACTCTTTTACATCCACCACTGTTAACATTGAAAGACTTTTGCTTCAACAAACCCATTCATGAATTCTTTAATAGATTTCTCTGCTCTAAGCCGAACATCAGCCAAATTACTGAAATCCTGCATTCCTTTACTATTCTAGTAAATGTCCTCAGCATCCCGGCTAGCTTTTTATCCTTCTTCAACTGTATGTTCAGAACTGAACTTAGTACTCTAGTGAAAACTGAACCAGTATTTTATAAAATAACATACTCATCAGGGTCATTAGGACAAATACTGGAGCAGTGTTTTGAATTCGGATCCTGGGGTAGCTCGACTGCACACGCTCCTTCAATCCAAAAAACAAATGTTAATCAATATTCTCAAATCTGTCAATTATCCAATTCTGCCTTCAATCTTATGACTTCCATTTTGCCAACAAAACAGTTATGTGATACTCTGTCAAATACCTTTCGAGAGAGAACGTCAACAGTGTAACCTTCATCAATTCTTTTAATCATCAAAGACCTTATTCGAGGCAGTCAAACAGGGTTGTAAACTCCAGCTAGTTTCTTAGTTATTATTTTGACACCATCCCCTTGATAACTTCCTATGATCTCTTAACCTTGACAAGTTTGATTTGTCTCTTGCACCATCTTATTTTTGATTTTTATTGTCTCTCTCTGCCTTAATTAATCGGATTATAGGTCATCCCTTCACTTGCTATTTGGCTGTTGACATTTTACTCACACCATTTGTACTATCTTTTGACACTCTTAATTATCTGGAATTATTTTGCAATGGTCTCTCTGCTATAAATTCTGTGCCTGTGCACTTCCCTCCACTTCACCTGACAAAAGACCAGCACTCTGAAAGCTTGTGATTTCAAATAAACCTGTTGGACTATAACCTGTTGTTATGTGATTTCTGACTTTGGCTACCCCAGTCCAACACTGGCACCTCCACATTATTATTTTGAAACACTAATTCATTTTGTTTCTGCTTATTTCTCTGGACCTGAACCATCTCTTTTTCTAAGTCATGTCATTGCTTAATTAATGTTTTGGTCACATTTCATTCCAATGTATCTCGAACAGATCCCTTTTTACTTTGCTGAAGTTAATCCTCCTCCAATTATGATTTGGAGGAACTGGGGTGGACAAAGTTAAAAATCATACAACACCAGGTTATAGTCCAACAGGTTTGTTTGGAAATAGCTTTCAAATGCTGCTTCTTCTTCAGCTGGTTGTGGAGTATAAGATCATGAGACACAATTTATAGCCAAATGAATGCAGTGTCATGGAGATATGATGATACATTAAACAATTTTAGATCAAGTCTTTCATCTTTTAGAATGGGATGTGTTGGTTTCTATTCTTTGATATCTAAATCCCAGAATTTCTTTTAAATTACATTCTCAAGAAAGGTCTACATTTTCTAACAATAGGTGCTACCTCAGCTCAGATAATACATAAAGGTGTGATGTCTGTCTGTGTCTTAATGTTGAGTTAGACTGGTTCTATTTCTAAAGTGCGATTTACAAAGATTTACATGGATTCATTAAGTTTTTGAGTAAAACAAAATGTAATTTTGCAAAAACAAATCTGTGCGCGTGTAGGAGGGACAGTGAGTGTGTACATGTGATAGTGTGTGTATATGTATGTATGTAGGCTTGGTTAAGTGTGTGTGTGAGTGTGATGGGGTATACGCCTGTGAGAGGTGCGTGCGCGGGTGAGAGTTTGGGGAGTGCATGTATGTGCGTATGAGAGAGAGAGAGAGCTTGTATATGAGAGAGGGTCTGCGTGGGTGTGTAAGTATACAGGTATGTGTGTGTGCGTGTGAGGTGTGACTTGAACCGGAGTTTCCTGGCTCCGAGATAGGGATACTACCACTACCTCACAAGGTGATAATATTCTATTATATTTTGTGTTGTTTTATATCCAGAAATATGCTTACACATATTTTAACGTTAAAAATCACACAACACCAGGTTATAGTCCAACAGGTTTAATTGGAAGCACACTAGCTTTCGGAGCGATGCTCCTTCATCAGGTGACAATCAAACCTGTTGGACTATAACCTGGTGTTGTGTGATTTTTAACTTTGTTCACCCCAGTCCAACACCGGCATCTCCGAATCATGACATATTTTAACAGTTATTTTCCCCATCTCCAAATCACATTTTTTTCCATCTAGTAACCACCACTAGTAAATCACCCATGTTTTCCAACTGAGTAATTTATAGTCAAAGTCTATTAAGAGTAATGCAGACCATCGAAAGTGAGGGAAGAGGTGGAGAGAGGGACACGTGGTAGCATTCTAGATTATTTTGATCCAACATTTTAGACAATAGGAGAAAGTGAGGACTGCAGATGCTGGAGATCAGAGTCGAGAATGTGTTGCTGGAAAAGCACAGCAGGTCAGGCAGCGTTTGAGGAGCAGAAGAATCGACAATTTGGGCATAAGCCTTTCATCAGGATGAAAGACTTATGCTTGAAACGTCGATTTTTCTGCTCCTCAGATGCTGCCTGACCTGCTGTGCTTTTCCAGCAACATATTGTCAGCATTGTAGATATTGTCTGGTTAACCTGTTTTGAGATGTTATTACATTGCTCTGGAACAGGTGGAACTCGAGCCCAGGCCTTTTGTTTTGTATGTAAATATCTTACTGGAACATTTTCTGGGGGGACTGGTCATAATAACATCTATTAGCTTTGCTATTTATTTGCTGCCCTGTATATTAAATTTTTGCAATTCTTACACGGCAATGATGACTTCCTAACACTCCTTCCCCAACCAAATTAATTTAAACCCTTCCCTAGAAAAGTTTTAATCTTCCTGTTAGCATATTAGCTGCGGCATTATGGAGGTCGAGCCCCACACAACCCCCCCATGCTGATGCTGTTGCTCCTAGCACAGAAATGGTCTGAAGATCTCCCTCCTGTATCATTTGCAAATATGCATATTATCCTTATCTTGCTGTACACATTAGAGCCATGGAGTAATACAGCGCAGAAAAAGCCTTTTGGCCCATTGAGTCTACACCAACAATAACTACCAGAAAGGTGCATTAATCCCAATTTCTTGGACTTGTCCCACACTTTTGAATGTTATGTCATGTCAAATGCTCATTCAAATATTTTTTAAAGGTTGTAAGGTTTCTGGCCTCCACTACCTTCCCAGATTGTGCAGTCCAGCTTTCCACCACCCACTGAGGGGAAAAGGTTTTTCTCATCTCCCCACTGAATCTCCTCCTTATCCTAAAGCTATGCCCCTTCATGATTGACCCCCCTCAACCAAAGGAAATGGCCGCTGCCTACTCACCCTGTCCATACTCCTCTTAACCCTGTACACCTCAATCATGTCCCCTTAAGCCTTATCTGCTCTGAAGAAAACAATCCAAGTCTACCTGGTCTCTCCTGGTAGCTCAGTTACTGCATTCCAAGCAATATCCTGATGAATGTCCTCTGTACCCCCTCTTGTGCTATCACATCCTTTCTATAGTGAGGTGATGAGAACTGCACATATAGTACTCCAGCTGTGGCTCTTTACAACTGCAACGATACCTCCTTGCTTTCATAAGGTGCAAAATTTCATTTAAGACAGAGAAGACTGAAGTAGCAAAACTCTCCTTTGGCTTTTCACCTGAGTTCCCGTAATTCTGACCACAGGATCAGCCGTTCAGGTAATGAATGCATCTGAAGATGCACTTCTTCAAGTGATGAGCCATATAAGGAAAGCCCATAATAGATGATTGAGTGCAGTTTCTGGTCTTTGGAGGAAGATTAATTACGTGAGTACAGTGTTGAATAAATGAGTTATTGAGGGAGTTTAAATATGTAATTAGAGACCATGATAAATTATCACAAATGGTTATGTTACTGAATTATAGAGGCATGGACAAATGATCTGAAGAGATTAGTTCAATTCCCACCACAACAAATGCAGATATTACATTGAGTTAATTAAATGAAATTGTAATGAGAAACTAAATTCAGTAATAGTGACCTATTAACATCCTTTAGGGAAGAGAATTTGCTCACAGCTGGTCAGGCCTACATGTGACTCCCAACACACAACAGTGTGGTGCCAATTAACTCCACTCACAAATGGCCAAGGAAACCATGTTAACCATGTCTTCATTTTAGCCATCTCGATTAAATCTCCCCTCAATCTCTTCACTCCAATAGAACAACCCCAGCTTCCTCAAATGACTCTTGTCACTAAAATCCCTCATTCCTGGAACCATTCTGGTGAAATTCCTTTGCAACTTCTCCAGGTCTTCCACATCCTTCCTAAAGTATGGAGGCCAGAACTAGATGTCCTATTCCAACTGTGGCCTAACCAGGAATTGATAAAAATTCAGCATAACTTCTTATTTTACATCAATGCTTTTATTTATGAAGCCCAAGCTTACAAACCAATCTCTCAGTTTGGGAATGAAATGTATTTTCCCCCAACAGCTTAATAGCTTCCAACGTCAGATAAACATAGCACAAATATTACATCCACATGTACATAGCTACATAATTATTTTTCTACTTGGAATCTATAAAATGTTTTCTTTCATTCATTTATCTTTAATAAATGACACTTACTCCATTTTCAAAATGAAAATTTGAATTTCTTGGAGTGGACACAATACAATAAAACAAGAAAAACCAAAGATCTGCAGATGCTAGAAATCAAAAACAAAAAAAAAACAAATTGCTGGAGAACATCAACAGGTCTGGCAGTTTCTGGAGAAAAAGCAGAGTCAGAGCTGAAAATGTGTTGCTGGAAAAGCGCAGCAGGTCAGGCAGCATCAAAGGAGCAGGAGAATCGACGTTTCGGGCATAAGCCCTTCTTCAGGAACCTTCTGCTCCTTGGATGCTGCCTGACCTGCTGCGCTTTTCCAGTAACACATTTTCAGCTCTGATCTCCAGCATCTGCAGTCCTCACTTTCTCCTCCAAAAAGCAGAGTCAGCCTTTCAAGTCTAGTGACTCTTTTTCAATTAATTGTAGCTAGGTAAAGGTATTTATGCCGAAGACTGGGGTAGGGAGGGAACGAGGAAATGGAGTGCAGAGAGACACAAAAGCAATTGGGCAGACAAAGGAATGGATAATGGCAAGCTATGGAGAAATAGGGGCCTTCAGTGGGGGAAAATAGGTTGGCTGTGATGAGAGCAGCCCATGTGATGTCAAGGTCTGCGGTGTGGGGGTGGGTGAAGGTGCTCAGGCCCTAAAATTATTGACCTCAATATTGAGACATGAAGACTACAGGGTCCCCAAGCGTAAGTTAATGCTGCAGCACTTGAGTGCACTGTAAGGTAGCAAATTGATTAATTCACGTGTACTTCACTTTCCAAGATAATGCAATGATGATTTAACTGTAATGAGTCATACCTTAAATGGACCCAAAGAATTGTAATTGCAGTTCTTTGTCCCAACATTAAAACTTCTCACATGGAACTAGTTAGAAAAGTCAATATTTAATGGAATTGAAAACTAAAAGAATTCAAATAGAACACAGATCCAAGAAACCGCAGAGCTACAGTTTTCATGGAAGTATTGAAATCTGTGTTTTAAATGTGATTTTGTACGAATGCTACCATTGGGGCTCAGTGGTTAGCACTGCAGCCTCGCAGCACCAGCGTCCCAGGTTCGATTTCAACCTCAGGCGATTGTCTGTGTGGAGTTTGCACATTCTCCCCATGTCTGCGTGGGTTTCCCCCTGGTGCTCCGGTTTCCTCCCACAGTCCAAAGATGTGCAGGTCAGGTGAATTGTCCATAATGTTAGGTGCATTAGTCAGAGGGAAATGGGTCTGGGTGGGTTACTTTTCAGAGGGTCAGTGTGGACTGGTTGGACCGAAGGGCCTGTTTCCACACTCTAGGGAGTCGAAATGTTATACATTAATGAGGATTTCAGCCAAGTTCTCTCTTTTTCCTGGTAATTAAACATTCAAGGAAGCTCCTTTCTCCTCACCGTACACGCATTCCACCACACCCACTTGATTGTCAACACATCGCCCTAAACCCCGACTTAGGCATGAGCCAGATACCCCCTTCCCATGTCCGGCATGGAAGAAATTAAAGACATTGTGGTCAGATACTGTGCAAAGCAATGAGCATAGTTTTTTTATAAAGGGACAGACTGGTTCAAAAGTACAACAGGTAAATTCATGAGTTGTACGGTGTCTCAGTTTTATTCTAATCTTGATTTCTACTGGGAGGTGACTTTAAAGATGAGGCCTTGTTTTTCCACCTGGATTTGATGGGAGAATGGCGAGGCACCCTTACAGCCAGAACCTCTCAGCCTAACTAAAATGGAGACTACCACCTAGGGGCGCAGGTCATGTCTTACTAACCAGATTGAACCTTTCAAGGAGATGACAAAGGTGATTGATGAGGGTGGAGTAGTGGATGTTGTCTAAATGGATTTTAGTAAGGTTTTTGACAAGATCCCTCAGGTAGGCTGATCCAGAATATTAAGATGCGTGGGATCCATGGTGATGTGGCTGCTTGGATTCAGAATTGGCTTGTCTACAGAAAGCAGAAGGTAGAAGGAAGCGCGTTTTTCTGGCTGGAAGTCAATGTAAAGTGATATTCTGCAGGCATTTAGGCTGGGATCTCTGCTGTTTGTGACTTATATAAATGACTTGAATGAAAATGTAGATGGATAGGTTAGTAAGTTTGCAGATGACCCAAAGATTGGTGAATTTGTGGATGGTGTAGAAGGTTGTCAAAGGATTCAATAGGATATAGATCAGTGGCAAATATAATCCAGGCAAGTGTGAAGTGCTGCATTTTGGGAGATCAAATGTTAAAGTGTACAGTTAATGGCAGGACACTGAACAGCATTGATGTACAGAGGGATTTGGGGTTCAAGTCCATAGCTCCCTGAAAGTGGCCATGCAATTAATAGGATAAAGAAGACGTATTGCATGCTTGCTTTTACTGGTTGGGGAATTGAGTAAAGGAGTCAGGATGTTTTCTTGCAGATTTATAAGACTTTGGTTAGGCCGCACTTAGAGTATTGTATTCAATGTGGGTTGCAATATTGCAGGGCGGATATGGAGACTTTGTAGCTTATGCAGAAGGGATTTACTTGGATGATGCCTGGATTAGGTGTGTTCTATAAGGAGAGACTGGAAAAACTTGAACTGTTTTCTCAGGAGTAGCGGAGGCTGACGGGAGAGTTGATAAAAGTCAATAAAATTATGCAATGCATCGATTGGGTTGACAGTCATAATCTTGTCTCAGAGATGAAAGTCTGATACTAGGGGGCATGCATTTAAGGCGAGAGGGTGAAAGTTTAAAGAAGATGTGAGGGGTAACTTTTTTGCACAGAGTGTGGCAGGTGTCTGGAACTTGCTGCCTAACGTGGTGATGGAGGCAGATGTGTCAGGGCCATTTGTGATAGATAAGCACATGAATATGCGAGGAATGGAGGTATATGGACCAAGGACAGGCAGAATGGATTTGTTTAATTTGGCATCATGTTTGGCAGACTATATGGGCCGAAGAGTCCGTTCCTGTGCTGTACTCTTCTATGTTCTATGTACTAACAACTCCAACCCCACCTATGAGGCCAAGACTCAGGCTCAACATCCTGTAAAAGCACTTGTGGCCTGCTCTGGCCTTGTTTTCTGTGGCAATGCCGCCACTGCACGCACACCCGCCCCCCCTCCCCCCCCCCCCCCCTCCCCCAAACACACTCCATCTCTTCCACCATAGAACAGTACAGTACAGCCCATGATCTGATGCTTTCTCTTGATTGGCTGTAGGTAGAATCATAGGATTGTAAAGAATGGAAACAGACCTTTGGGCCAACTTGTCCATGCTGACCATATATCCTAAATTAATCCATTTCCATTTGCCAGCAATTGGCCCCTCTCTTCCAAAACTCTTCCTATTCATTTTCCCATCCAGAGGCCTTTAAATGTTGTAATAGTGCTAGCCTACCACTTCCTCTCTGGCAGCTCATTCCATACATGCACTGCCCTCTGTGAGAAAAAAATTGTCCTTTTATATCTTTCCCCTCACACTTTAAACCTATACCCTTTAGTTTTGTACTTCACCTACCCCAGTAAAAAGATCTTGGCTATTCATCCTATCCATTCTTATGATTTTCTAAACCTCTCTGTAAAATCACTCCTCAACCTCCGATGCTCCAGGGTAAAAAGCCTGTTCAGTGTCTTCCAATGCTCAATCCCGGCAACATCCATGTACATCTTTTCTGAACCTTTTGAAGTTTAATGAAGTCTTTCCTATAGTAGGGAAACCAGAGTTGAACGCGGTATTCGGAAAGTGGCCTGACCAATGTCTTGTACAGCTGCAGCATGACATCCCAAATCTCATTCTGAATGCACTGACCAACAAAGGCAAGTGTCAAATACCTTCTTCACTACCCCATCTATCTGTGACTCTACTTTCAAGGAACTATGAACCCCCACCCCAAGGTCTCTTTGTTCTGGATGGATAATGTGTTGTGATAGAGCAGTCAGAAGCCTCCATTGTATGGTAACTCTGGGACCAGCCAGATTTACACCTCCTTCCTGGCTTGCCATCCTACTCCTCAAGTCATTGATTCTGTCCATTGAGGAGCTCCAAGAGTGTCAGAGAAAGAACCTCTGATTGGAGAAGGAACTCCCCACAGAATCCATCTCTCCCAAATGTGAGCGCACGTTTTCTCTCAATAGTTATGCCATGAATGAATATTTACAGCCTTTTTGGGATTTGGAGGGAAAATTTGCCTGTTGGTCCTTTTAGTCTTCCTCTTAAATTTGTCCTTCTAGATAGAAGGAGTCATGGATTTGAAAAGTGCTGTCTGAGAAGCTTTGGTGAATTTCTGCAGTTCATCTTGTAGATAGTACATGCTGCTACTGGTGAGCATCAGTGGCGGAGGTAATGAATGTTTGTGAGAATTGAGCTGCGCTATCTTCTCTTTTAAACTGAAATTAAACTGAATGTAAAGGTTCCTTGACACTATCCTTATCAAACACTCCTTGGACAGGTACAGCATGGGGTTAGGATTATTTAAAAGTTCCGCTACTCTTTTAAACTGGAAGTAAAGTTGTTCATCAAACACTCCCAGAATAGATACTGCACAGTTCTGAGGAAGTGTCACTTGACCCGAAATTAACTCTGATTTCTTTTCACAGATGCTTCCAGCCCTCCTGAGTTTTTCCAGTAATTTTTATTTTTGTCTCGAGATACCGACAGGGTTAGATACAGACGAATGCTTACTTTCAAATTTGTGAAACACTTCAGGACTTCCATTATCCTTAACAGTGAGACTTCTCACTTAGTAATTACACACTTAATAAAAATAGACTCTTACTGATAAACATAGTTAGTTTGTGTCGTATAGCTTTGGTAATCTTATTCCAGTTATATAATGTGTAGAATCACAATATTCCTTTGAGATTAAAACTGAGAAATGGCCACGAACTAATTAGTTCGAAAGCATTGACAGAAAAGTGTGAATGCCATTGAACCAACTCCCCAGTAACAGTAGCGTCAGCCAAGGCAACTTACCCATCTCTCCTGCGAAAAAGACTTGGGGAGTACGGAGGCCGGAAGGTCATGTTCATCCAGGGGAAGGCTGGTGCGAATTCTGCCTTTGGGAATTGTGAGAGATCACCAAGAGGAAGAATTAAAGAGAGAGGGAGGAGTGATGCCTGGTCTTTGGAGATGTGTTCAGAGGCTATGTTCTCTTGCAATTGCAGCTAAATTACTGGGTATTGTCTTCTGACAGCAGTGAAAAAACATGTGACTGAAAAAGATTGTAAATAAAAAGAGAGGAGGGAAAACAATGGCACCATTGTAGAGTGGCTCAGTTCCCAGTTTAAAGTAAACTTCACGGAGCACTCAACAAATAATCACATAATGGACAGACCAAGGGGTGACAGTGCCTGATAGATTACAGTATACACGCACACCACAGTGAACACACATACAAACAGTGAACACTCTCACACAGGACTCTACACACTCATAACAGTGAACATTCTTAGCAGCATCAAACATACTGACAGCACACTGCACACACACACACTTAGGCCAACAGTGAACACACTGACAATAAGACTGAGCAGACTCACACCAAAAATGAAAGCACTCACACCAACACTAAACGTACACACCAACAGTGAACTCACTCAAACCAATAGGAGAAAGTGAGGTCTGCAGATGCTGGAGATCAGAGATGGAAATGTGTTGCTGGAAAAGCGCAGCAGGTCAGGCAGCATCTAGGGAACAGGAGAATCGACGTTTCGGGCATTAGCCCTTCTTCCTGAAGAAGGGCTAATGCCCGAAACGTCGATTCTCCTGTTCCCTAGATGCTGCCTGACCTGCTGCGCTTTTCCAGCAACACATTTCCATCTCACTCAAACCAATAGTCAACACTGTCAAACCAAGACTGAACACGTTCAGACTAAGATTGAACACACTCACACCAACACTGAGCTCACTCAAGCCAAGACTGAACACACCCGCACCATCAGTGTACAATCTGCCTGTAAAGCATGCAAAAGGACACTTTTCACTGTATCTCAGTACATGTGACAATAATCAATCAATCTATCACTGAGCACACTCAAAACTAACAGTTAAATGCACCCACAACAAGACTGAACACACTCAGACCAACACTGAGCACACCAAAGCTGAACATGCTCACACTGACACTGAACACACTCACGTCGATGTCGAATGCGCTGATACCAACGCTGAGCGCTCACACCGACACTGAGCACTTGTTGAGAGTGCTAGACAGGTTTGTCCCACTGAGGCAAAGAAGGGATGGTAGGGTAAAGGAACCTTGGATGACAAGAGATGTGTAACATCCAGTCAAGAATAAGAAGGAAGCCTGCTTGAAGTTGAAGAAGCTGCCTGGCCTGCTGTGTTTTTCCAGCACCACACTTTTCAACTTTGGTACTCCAGCATCTGCAGTCCTCACTTTCTCCTTAAGGTTGAAGAAGCAAGGATCAGACAGGGCTCCAGAGGGTTACGAGGTATCCAGGAAGGAACTGAAGAATGGACATAGGAGAGCTAGAAGGGGGCATGAAAAAGCCTTAGTGGGCAGGATTAAAGAAACCCCAAGGTATTCTGTACTTATGTGAGGAAACAATAGGCAGAGTGAGGGTAGGGTCGATCGGGGATTGTGGAGGGAACTTGTGTCTGGAGTAAGAGGAGGTAAGTGAGGTCTGTCATGAATACTTTGCTTCAGTATTCCCTACTGAGGGGGACCTTGTCATTTGTGAAGATAGTGTGAAACAGGCTGATATGCTGGAACAGGTTGATGTTAAGAAGGAGGATATGCTGGAAACTTTGAAAAGCATGAGGATAGATAAGTCACCTGGGCCAGATAGGATATGCCCAAAGTTACTGTGGGAAGCGAAGGAAGCTATTAGCTGCACCTTTGGTGATGATCTTCGCATCCTCACTGTCAACTGGAGTAGTACCAGATGACTGGAGGGTGGCAAATGTTATTCCCTTGTTCAAGAAAGGGAATAGGGATAACCCTGGAAATTACAGACCAATCAGTCTTCTGTGGTGTTGGGCAAATTATTGGAGGGAATTCTGAGAAAGAGAATTTATGATTATTTGGAAAAGCATAGTTTGATTAGAGTTGGTCAGCCTGGCTTCGAGAGGGGCACATCATGCTTCACAGGTCTTATTGAATTCTTTAAGGATATGACAAAACCCATTGATGAAGGTAGAACAGTGAATGTGGTGTATATGGAGTTTAACAAGGCATTTGATAAGGTTCCCCATGGTAGGCTTATTCAGAAAGTAAGGAGGCATGGAATACAGAGAAATTTGACTGTCTGGATATAGAATTAGCTGGCCCACAGAAGACAGAGGGTGATAGTAGATGGAAAGTATTCAGCATTGAGCTCAGTGACCAATGGTGTTTGCATGGATCTGTTCTGGGGCCTCTGCTCTTTGTGATTTTTATAAATGACTTGGATGCAGAAGTGGAAGGGTGGGTTAGTAAGTTTGCCCATGACACGAAGGTCGGTGGAGTTGTGAATAATGTCAAGGCCGTTTTAGGTTGCAATGGGACATTGACAGGATGCAAAGCTGGGCTGATAAGTGGCAGATGAAGTTCAACTTGGAAAAGTGTGAAATGACTCTTTACACACACACACACACTCCAAACTAAACACAAACCAATGATGAGCACACTCACACCAACAGTGACTATATATTGCAAGACTCAACACATTCACATCAAATCTGAGCACACTCACCAGTCCTGAACCCTCTCATAACGATGCTCTTGTGCACATTCACTTACACTTAGGATTTGCTGGTGTGAAAAAAATAGCTTCAACCTAATCAAAGGAAATCGAAATGAGATGTAATGAGACGGAACTGCTACATGAACACTTTCCAGGTAATTTTCCATCATATGTGATGATCAGAGCAATGACTAAACAAATTCCATCACCAAAAATCACAGTTACACTCTGTTAAACTGGCTGGAACTTTCTTTTAAAGATAGGGGATTTTCAAATTAAGTGTTTAATAGGCTGGAGAATTTCTGGAGTGTTATATTGAAAATAATCTTCTGATGGAGACGTAACGACAGTCCAGAGAAGATTCATTCGGCAAATGCTGGATATGGAAGGGCTTTCATAAGGATTTGAAGAAATTGTGGCAGTGAGCAAGCTTCAGATAAATATGATTTTTGATGAACAATAAACACAAGTTTCAGCTAAATAACAAGTTCAATCAATACGTTGATCCATTACAGATGTACAGGTTCGGTGAATTGGCTTTGTTATATTGCCCATAGTGTTCAGGGATGTGTAGGTTAGGTACATTTAGTCATGGAAAATGTACAGTAATAGGACAGGGGAATGGTTCTGGGTGAGTTAGTCTTCGGAGGGCAGTTTTTAAAAAATTCATTTGTGGGACTTGTGTCACTGGCTGACCAGCATTGATAGCCCATCCCCATTTAGATTAGATTCCCTACAGTGTGGAAACAGGCCCTTCATCCCAGCAAGTCCACACCGACCCTCCGAGGAGTAACCCACCCAGACCCATTTCCCTCTTACTAATGCACCTAACACTATGGGCAGTTTAGCATGGCCAATTCACCTGACCTACACATCTTTGGACTATGGGAGGAAACCGGAGCACCTGGAGGAAACCCACGCAGACACAGGGAGAATGTGCAAACTCCACACAGACAATCGCCCGAGGTTGGAATCGAACCCGGGACCCTGGAGCCAGCCACCGTGCCACCCTAATTTGCCCTTAAGAAGGTGGTGGTGAGCTGCCTTCTTGAATCGCTATGGGTTGACTTACAATGCCATTAGTGAGGGATTTCGAGGATTTTGACCCAATGACTGTGAAGGAACAGGGATATATTTATAAGTCATGGTGGTGAGTGGTTTGGAGGGGAACTTACAGGTGTGGTGTTCCCAAGTACCTGCTGCCCTTGTCCTTCTTTGTGGATGTGGTCGTGGGTTTGGAAGTTGTCTAAGAATCCCTAGTGAATTGCTGCAGTGCATCTTGTAGGTAGATAGATAGTACACTCTGCTGCTACTGAACGCTGGTGGTGGAGGGATTGAATGGCACCACATCTACAAACAATCAAGTGGGCTGCTTTGTCCTGGATGGTGTCAAGCTTCCTGAGTGTTGTTGGAGAGGCACCCATCCAGGCCAATGGAGGATATTCCATCACACTCCTGACTTGTGCCTTGTAGATGGTGGATAGACCTTGGGGTGTCAGGAGGTGAGTTATTCGCTGCAGTATCCCAAGTCTCTGACCTGCTCTTGTAGCCACTGTGTTTGTGGTGAATCCAGTTGAGTTTCTGGTCAATGGTAACCCCAAGGATGTTGACAGTGGGGGATTCAGTGATGGTTATACCATTGAATGTCAATGGGACGGTGGTTAGAGTGAGTCTTATTGGTGATGCCATTGTCTGGCATTTGTGTGGTGTGAATGTTACTTGCTACTTGTCAGCTCAAGCCTGGATATTGTCCAGATCTTGTTGCATTTGAGCATGGACTGCTTCAGTATCTGAGGAGTCGCGAATGGTGCTGAACACTGTGCAATCATCGGCAAACATCCTGACTTCTGGCCTTATGACAGAGGGAAGGTCATTGATGAAGCAGCTGAAGATTGTTGAGCCAAGGACACTACCCTGAGGGACTCCTGCAGAGATGTCCTGGAGCTGATGACTGACCCTCCACAACCACAACCGTTTTCCTTGATGCCAAGTATGACTAACCACCGAGTGTTTACCTCCTGATACCCATTGATTCTGGTTTTGACAGGGCTCCTTCACTCAGTCAAATGTGGCCTTGATGTCAAGGGCTATCACTCTCACATCACCTCTGGAATTCAGCTCTTTTGCCCATGTTTGAACCAAGGCTGTAATGAAATCAGGAGCTGAGTGGCCCTGGAGAAGCCCAAACTGGGTGTCACTGAGCAGGTTGTTGCTGAGCAGGTGCTGCTTGGTAGCATTGTTGATGACCCCTTCCATCACTTTACAGCTGATGGAGAATAGACTGATTGGTCTGTAATTGGCCAAGTTGGACTTCTCCTGCTTTTTGTGTACAGGACATACCTGGGCAGTTTTCTACGTTGTTGGGTAGATGCCAGTGTTGTAACGGTTCTGGAAGAGTGTGGACTTCTGGGGCTAAATGTCCTGTTTCCACACTGTAGGGATTCTATGATTTAAAGAAGTAATGAAACTGTAAATCAGCGCTAACTAATATTTAGTGGCATTGTGGTTAAGTGGTTAGCACTGCTGTCTCACAGCAACAGGAATCTGGGTTTGATTCTACCCTTCGGTGATTATCTGTGTGGAGTTTGCACATTCTCCCTGTGTATGCATGGGTTTGCTCCAGGAGCTCTGGTTTTCTCCCAAAGATATGCAGGTTAGGCGGGATTGCCCATGGGAAATGTAGGGTTATAGGGATGGAGTGGGTCTGGGTGGGATGCTTTTCAGAGGATCGGTATGAACTGAATGGGCCAATTGGCCTGCTTCCATGTTGTAGGGATTCTATGATTTTTTTTTTCTTTCCTTTCAGCTCAGAAGCTATAGAGAGAGGGAATTGTTGCCAAGTCCTGGGTCAGGCTGAAGAATTCTGTTTAAGTAACAAAAAGAATGGATATTTCTAGAGGGATTCAGAGAGTCAAGCAGCATAAGAGCACAAGAACTAGGAGCAGGATTTGGCAGTTCAGCCCCTCAAGCCTGCTCCACTATTTAATCCAATTTGGCTGATCTCCTCTCAGCCTCAACTCCACTTTCCTGTCTGCTCTCCATAACACTTTAACCCGTTATTAATAAAAATCTTTATCCCCTCCTTCAATTCTATCAGTGACCCAGCATTCACTGCACTCTGGAGTAGTGAATTCCACAGATTCACGACCCTTTAAGAGAAGTAATTTATCCTTGAGTGAAGAGAAATCAAATCACCAGACCTGAAGTGTTAACTTTACTTTCTTTCCACAGATGCTGCCAGACTCAGAGCTTTTCCAGCAACCTCTGTTTTTGTTTCTGATTTACAGCATCCACAATTTTTTCCGTTTTTAATTTCTCCTTATCTCTGTTTTAAATCTGCTGTTCCTTAGCCTAAAACTATGACCTCTCATTCTAAATTGACCACATGAGGAAACATCCTCTCGACATCTGTTTTGTCAATCCCCTTCAGCATCTTATGTACCTCAATGGTAGGCTACTTCAAAAAATACGGAGGTATGGCATTGAGGGTGAGTTGGAGGTTTGGATTAGGAATTGGCTGGATGGAAGAAGACAGAGGGTAGTAGTTGATGGTAAAGGTTCATCTTGGAGTGCAGTTACTAGCGGTGTTCCGCAAGGATCTGTTTTGGGACCATTGCTGTTTGTCATTTTTATAAATGACCTGGAAGAGGGGTTAGAAGGTTGGGTGAGCAAGTTTACGGATGATACGAAAGTCGGAGGAGTTGCTGACAGTGAGGAAGCATGTGGCAGGTTACAGCAGGATATAGAGAAGCTGCAGAGCTGGGCAGAAAGGTGGCAAATGGAATTCAATGTAGCTAAGTGTGAGGTGATTCACTTTGGGAAGAATAACAAAAAGATGGGGTACTGGGCTAATGGTCGGATACTTGGTAGTGTGGATGAGCAGAGGGATCTTGGTGTCCATGTACACAGATCTCTGAAAGTTGCCACCCAGGTAAATAGTGCGGTGAGGAAGGCATATGGCGTACTGGCTTTTATTGGTAGAGGAATTGAGTTCCGGAGTCCTGAGGTCATGATGCAGTTGTATAAGACTCTGGTGCGGCCGCATCTGGAATATTGTGTGCAGTTTTGGTTGCCATACTATAGGAAGGATGTGGAGGCACTGGAACGGGTGCAGAGGAGGTTTACCAGGATGTTGCCTGGTATGGAAGGAAGATCGTATGAGGAAAGACTGAGACACTTGGGGCTGTTTTCATTAGAGAAAAGAAGGTTTAGGGGTGACTTGATTGAGGTGTACAAGATGATTAGGGGGTTAGATAGGGTTGACAGTGTGAACCTTTTCCCGCGTATGGAGTCGGGTATTACAAGAGGGCATAGCTATAAATTAAGGTGGGGGGGGTAGATATAGGACTGAAGTTGGGGTAGGTTCTTCACTCAGCGAGTCGTACGTTCATGGAATGCCCTGCCAGTAGCAGTGGTGGACTCTCCCTCTTTATGGGCATTTAAGCGGGCATTGGATAGGTATATGGAGGATAGTGGGTTAGTACAGGTTAGGTGGGCTTGGATCGGCGCAACATCGAGGGCCAAAGGGCATGTACTGCGCTATATTCTTCTATGTTCTATGTTCTAATTAAAACGTAGAATCCTTACAGTGTGTCAACAGGCCCTATGGCCCAATATGTCCACACCAACTCTCTGAAGATCCACACCAACCCTCTGAAGAGTAACCCACCCAGACCCATTCCCCTACCTTATTACTCTACATTTACCCCTGACTAATGCACCTAACCTACACATCCTGAACACAATGAGCAATTTAGCATGGCCAATTCACCGAACCTGCATCTCCTTGGACTGGGGAAGGAAACCGGAGCACCCAGAGGAAACCAATGCAGACACGGGGGGAGAATATGTAAACTCCACACAGACACTCGCCTGAGGCTGGAATCAAACCTGGGTCCCCTGGTGCTGTGAGACAGCAGTGCTAACCACTGAGCCACTGTGCCATGCCTCATGCTTCTAAACTCCATAGACTATAGTCCTAAATTGATCAATCTCTCTTCAGAGGGGGAAAATCCCTCGTCTCTGGAATCAATCTAGTGAATCTTCCGTAAACTGCCTTCAATTTAACTACAATCCTCCTTATGTATGGGGACCAAAACTGAATGCAATACTCCAATATAGACAGCAGAAGGCTGGAAGAACACAGCAAGCCAGGCAGCATCAGGAGGTGGAGACGTTGATGTTTCGTGTGTAACCCTTCTTCAGGACTGGCAAACAACTACTTCGAAGTGGGCATTCTTTGAAGGCATTTTTGCAGTGGATCAAACTTGGTTAGAGCCAAAAAACTGCAGATGCTGGAATCTAAAATAGACAGGCAGGAGGCTGGAAGAACACCGCAAGCCAGGCAGCATCAGAAGTCGAAGAAGTCAACGTTTCGGGTGTAACCATTCTTCACCTCCTGATGCTGCCTGGCTTGCTGTGTTCTTCTAGCCTCCTGCCTGTCTATTTTGGATTCTAGCATTTGCAGTTTTTTTGCAATACTCCAATTGCAGTCTCATTAATGCCTTGTTGCCACTTTTATACTCTACTCTTTTAGCAAGAAATGCCAAAATTTCATTTGTCTTCCTTATTACCTGCTGCACCTGCATACCAGTTTTCTGCGATTCAAACACCAATTCCATCTGCACTAAAGCACCCTGAAGTTTCTCTCCATTTAGATAATTAATTGCATTTCCATTCCTCTGATTAAAATGCATAACCTCCTACTTATCCACATTAAACTGCATTTGCTAGATTTTGGCCCATTCACCTTACCTATCCATATCCATTCTGACCAGTGGTGTTCTGTAGGGATCAATGATGGGACTCGATAAATGATTCAGAATAGATTGTATTGTCTGATGGGTAAATTTGCAGACAACAGTAAGATTGGGGGAGGTGCAAATAGTAAGGAGTATTACCAGAAGATAGGCTAGAGACTTGGGTGGAGAAATGACAGATGGAGTTTAATCTGGGCAAATGAAAATGATGCATTTTGGAAAATCTAATGCAGGAGAGACGTATACTGTAAATGGCATAACCCTTAGAAGCATTAGGATAGAGGAACAGGTACAGAGTTCCCTGAAAGTGGTAACACAAGTAGTCAAGAAGGCAAATGGAATACTTGCATTCATTGATCAGGGCATAGAGTATATAAATTGACAAGTCATATTGCAGCTATATAGAAATTTAGTGCGACCTCATTTGGAATATTGCAGGCAGTTCTGATTGTCACACTACCAGAACCATGTGGAGGCTTTGGATAGGGTACGGAAAAGCTTTACCAGGACATTGTCAACTTTGGAGGGTGTTAGCTATGAAGAGAGATAGGAAAAACTCAGTTTGTTTTCACTTGAATGCTGGAAGTTAAGGGTCAATCTGATAGAAGTTTACAAAATTATGAGAGGCTTAGATAATTGGAGTATTTTTCTTAGAGTAGAAATATCAATGTCTAGGGGACATAGGTTTAAGGTAAAAGAGGGAAAGTTTAAAAGGCAAGATGTTTTTACACAGTGTGGTAAGTTCATGGATTGAGCTTCCATAGGAAGTAGTATAAGTAGATACAATACCAGTGTTTAAAAGGCACCTTGACAAATACACGAATAAGAAACAATAGAGGGAATTGAACCACATAGAGACAAAAAGCTTTTAGTTCAGAAATGTATCATGTGCTGGCGCAGTTCTCATGCGGTTCTGTTCTTTCTACTTAATTTCTTATTTCTTTGTTAAAATTTGGTTTTTCATGTTATCAACATGTACCTTTTATCCCCATTCCCAAGTCATCAAAATAAATTGTAAATTGTTAGGACCCGAGGACCAAACCCTATGGCATCCAACTAGTTACATCTTGCCACATTGTTACAACACTGTGGTGAAGCTTTCTGTTAATTAAACCAAACAACCAGAAAAGCTCACCTTGCCTTGTAATCTGTTAAAATATGAATGACAGAGAACTCCCAAATTTCATTATTTAAAGAAAATACATCAATTATTTTTACTCTAAAACTGAACATTAACAACAACTATTCACACGTCTAAGCCCTCCCCCTTCCCTTAACTGCTTATTACCTACCTCCAACTCTATAACAATATACTGTTCCAATAAAACACTTATTAAAATTACATCAATTTAATTTCAAAACCACAGAGCTACTGTCATCTTGGGTGTCTGTCATCTTCTGGCTGAAGAGCTCCCTGGGTTGTCATCTTTCTTTTTACTGCAAATATGTTTCTTTTGAAAAGGTAACTTTGTAGAGAGTGTTTCCTAATTTCTTGAATCTGTGTTGTTGGCAGTTGTTCTGTCCGATTTTAAAAATGCCTGCTTGTCAGCTCTCAGTTCAGAACAGTATTCACTCTCTCTTAAAGGTACAGTACATGTCTTCAACTTCATAACACACATAAAAACCCACTTGCCCTGACTCTCTGCTTTCAGTTGGTTAGCCAATCTTCTGTCTAAGCTAGTAAATTATCCAAGCCCATGTGATCTCACCTTGTGTATTAATCATTTTTTGTGGCACCTTATCAAACGCCAACTGAAAGTCCAGATATAAGACATCAACAGGATTTCCATTTTTCACATTGCTTGTTACACCCTCAAGGAACTCTAGCAAATTAGTTAAACATAATCTACCTTTCATAATCTACATACCATGCTTACTCTGATGGACTGCATTTTGACTTTCTAAATGCTTTGTGATGCCTTCCTTAAGAATGGATATGAACAATTACTCAACAATACATCGTAAACTAACTCACTTGTACTTTCCAAATTTCTGTCACCCTCCCTTTTTGAATAAGGATGTTACATTAAATAGTAAGATACTAGGAAGTTTGGAAGAACAAAGGGATCTTGGAGCACTTGCCCACAGATATCTGAAGCCAGCAGGACAGGTTAATAGGGTAGTTACGCAGGCATACAGAGACACTAATCTTTATCAGTAGTGGCATAGATTATATGAGCAGAGAAGGCATGTTGGAGCTGTACAGAACTTTGGTTAGGTCACAGCTGGAATACTGTGTGTAGTTGTGGTCACTGCTAAAAGGAAGAACATAATTGGAAGGAGGAAGAAGGAGGAGATTCACCAGGATGTTGCCTGGGATGGAGCATTTCAGCTATGAAGAAAGGCTTTGAAAGCCTGAGTTGTTTGTTTTTGGAGCATAAAAAGTTGAGTGGGAATCTGATATAGATGTATAAGATGAACAAGGTGATAGAAAATAGCTGTTACCCTTGGTCAGAGTATCAATTACTGAGGGCATAACTTTAAAGTGAAAAGCAGGAGGTTTAGAGGCAATTTGAGGAAATGACTTTTCACCCAGTGCGTGATGGAGGTTTGGAATACACTGCCTGAGAGGGTAGTTGAGGCATGATAACCTCACAACCTTTAACAATTACTCAGATGAGAACTTGAAGTGTCATAACATGTAAGATGATGATCCTTGTGTGGGGAAGTGGGAATGCAGATTACAGGGTTAAAGGCAAGATTCTTGGCAGTATGGAGGAACAGAGGGATCTTGGGGTCCATATCCATAAATCCCTCAACATTGCCACTCAAGTTGATAGGGTAATTTGAAGGCATGTGGTATGTTGGCTTTCAATAGCAGGGGGATTGAATTTAAGAGCCGCAAGGTTATGTTGCAACTCTGTATAGCCCTGGTTAGATCACACTTGGAATATTGTGTCTCACTATAGGAAGAATGTGGAAGCTTTAGAGTGTGTGCAGAGGGGATTTAACAGGATGCTGCCTGGACTGGAGGGCATGTCTTATTGAAGAAAGGTTGAGGGAGCTTTTCTTATTGGATCGAAGAAGAATGAGAGATGACTTGATAGAGGTGTACAGACTTCTTCCCATGACACAAATGTTTATCATGAGGAGGCATAATTTTCAGGTGATTGGAGGAAGGTTTAGAGGAAGGCCTTCTATAGGTACAGTAGGAATAAAAGAATGACTAGTGTAAGATTAGGGCCAATCAAAGATAGTAGTAGAAAGATGTGTGTGGAATCTGAGGACAGCGGGGAAGAGCTTAATGAATACTTTTTGTCAGTATTCACATTGGAAAAGGGCAATATTTGTGAGAATATGGAATATAGGCTACTAGATTTGATGTGATTGAGGTTTATAAAGAGGGGTTTTTAGCAATTTTGGAAGATCTGAAAATAGATAAGACCCCTGGGCTGGATGCGATTTATCCTCTGATTCTCTGGGAAGCCAGGGAGGAGATTGCAGAGCCTTTGGCTTTGATCTTTATGTCATCATTATCGACAGGAATAGTGCCAGAAGACGGGAGGACAGCAAATGTTGTTCACTTGTTTAAGAAGGGGAGTTGGGACAACCCTGGTAATTATAGACCAGTGAGCCTTACTTCAGTTGTGGGTAAGGTGTTGGAGAAGGTTATAAGAGAGAGGATTTATAGTCATCTGGAAAGGAATAATTTGATTAGGGATAGTCAATACTGTTTTGTGAAGGGTAGGTCATGCCTCACTAAGCTTATTGAATTCTTCGAGAAGGTGACAAAACAGGTGGATGAAGGTAAACTGTTTTCTCAGCTGCTATCTGAAGAAGGGTCACTGATTCAAAATGTTAACATTTTCTCTCCACAGATGCTTATGGGGGAGTACAGAAATGCCAGAGTCACTAAATCACTATTTTGCTTCAGTCTTTGCATTGGAAGGCACTAGTACAATCGTAATACTAACAGGTAATGCAGAGGTTATAGAAAGGGAGGAAAGTATCAGCAAAGATAGTGGATCCATTGATTATAACATTAAATTTCCTGGATGTGGCGTAAATGGATTTCAATAAGGTGTTTAATAAGATTCCACATGGTAGGCTATTGCCCAAAATATGGATTTTTGGTATTGAAGGTGATTCAGCGTTTTCGATCAGAAATTGACTAGCTGAAAGAAGACAGAGCATGGTGGTTGATGGGAAATGTTCATTCTGGAGGTCAGTTATCAGTGGTGTTTGTCGTTTTAATAAATGATCTGGAAGTGGGCGTAGAAGGATGGGTTAGTAAACTTATGGACGACACTAAGGTAGGCAGAGTTGTGGAATGTGCCGAAGGATGCAGAGGGACATAGATAAGATGCAGAACTGGGCTGAGAAGTGGCAAATGGAGTTTAATACATAAAAGTGTGAGGTAGCTCACTTCGGAAGAAGTAACAGGAACGCGGAGTACTGGGCTAATGGTAAACTTCTTGACAGTGTAGATGAACAGAGAGATCTGTGTCCAGGTACATAGATCCCTGAAAGTTGCCACCCAGGTCGATAGGGTTATTAAGAAGACATATGGTGTGATAGCGTTTATTGGTAGGGGGATTGAGTTTCAGAGTCACGAGGTCATGCTGCAGCTGTACAGGACACTGGTATGGCCTCACCTGGAGTAATGCGTGCAGTTCTGGTCACCGCATTATAGGAAGGATTGTGGAAGTATTGGAAAGGGTTCAGAGAAGATTTACTAGGATGTTGCCTGGTATGGAAGGAAGGTCTTACGAGGAAAGGCTGAGGGAACTGAGGCTGTTTTCGTTGGACAGAAGAAGGTTGAGAGATGACTTAATTGAGACGTGTAAGATAATCAGAGAGTTAGATAGGGTAGCCAGTGAGAGCCTTTTTCCTTGGATGGTGAAGGCTAACATGAGTGGACATAGTTAAAAATCACACAACACCAGGTTATTGTCCAACAGGCTTAATTGGAAGCACACTAGCTTTTGGAGCACCGCTCCTTTATCAGGTGGTTGTGGACCTGATGGCCTACAACCACCTGATGAAGGAGCGTCGCTCCGAGAGCTAGTGTGCTTCCAATTAAACCTGTTGGACTATAACCTGGTGTTGTATGATTTTTAACTTTGTACACCTCAGTCCAACACCAGCACCTCTGAATCACGAGTGGACATAGCTTTAAATTGAAGGGTGATAGATTTAGGACAGATATTAAGGGTAGTTTCTTCACTCAGAGTAGTAGGAGCCTGAAATGGTCTGCCTGCAACAGTAGTAGACATTAAGAGCATTTAAGTGGGATTAGACATACATAATATAAAAATATTATTATAATAATGGAATGGTGTAGGTTAGACGGGCATCAGATTATTTTCATAGGTCCCACAATATCGAGGGATGAAGGACCTGTACTGTGCTATAACATTCTATGTTCTATGGGAGATATCAAAGGTAGGTTCTTTACACAGAGAATGATGGGTGCATGGAATGTACTACCAGGAGTGGTAGAAGAATCAGATACATTAGGCACACTCAAGCACCTCTTGGATAGGAACCTAGAAGTTAGCACAGTGAAGGATATGTCAGTTAGTCTGATCTTAGAGTAGGATAAAGGTCTGGCACAACACCGAGGGCTGAAGAGCCTGTACTGTGCTGTACTTTTCTAGTGAAGGTAGTTGTCCATTTTAGGATACAGATTTGAAGGGCAAAAGACCCTTGCCTGTGCTGTATGATTCTATGTTCAGCATGCTTCCAATCCATGAACCTTTCCCTATCCAGGGAACTTTAATGTTATAATCAATGGATCCACTCGCTCTGCTGATATTTTCCTCTTTTTCTATAACTTCTGCATTACCTGTACGTATTGGGATTGTGCTAGTGCCTTCCAACACAAAAGCCGAAGCAAAATAGTGATTTAGTGGCTGGCATTTCTGTACTCCCCCACAAACATCTGTGGAGTGAAAACGTTAACATTTTGAATCAATGACCCTTCTTCAGGTGGTAGCTGGGAAAAGGTGGTATTTATGTTGATGACGGGAGGTGGGGGAGAAAAGGAGTGGAAATGGAGATCAGTGAGAGAGAGAATGTTTAGGTATACAAAGGGATTGTTAATAGTAAGTCAGGGAAGAAGAGAAGCTAGATAGGTGATAATGGGCACGATGAGTGGGTGAAAATGGGTTAGCTGTGCTGGAAGAAAAATCTGTCATGACATGGGGTGTAGGGTTGAGAAAAAAAGACAAGGAAGGAGGAGCCAACTCCTTTTCAAACACTCTTGATCCTTTTGTCTATGTTTTTTCTCTCTCTCTCTCTCTCTCACTCACACATGTCCACTTATCTGCCCCCTTCTCCCCACCCCACCCTTTTAACACCTTTACCTAGCTGCTTTCAGTTTGGAAGAAGTGTCGCTGTTCTCAAAATGTTAACTCTGTGTTTTCTCTTCAGGGATGGTGTCATCTTGCTGAATTTCTCTAGCAATTTCTGTTTGTTTTAAATCCCGAACATTGATAGTCCTTTGTTTTATTTTTGTGTTTAAGTAACCTTGGGCTCACTTTTCCATGTCTGGCAATACATATTCCATGATGAACTCGCACATCTCCCAGTGGATCTGTGGAGGGAGCAGGAGGATGGTGCAGTGTGCAAGGCTTTCAAGGTACACTGACAGTCTACTTTGTTCCTACACCCTCTCTCCCTTCTTCACACAGTCACCCTGTCTCCTGTATTCATGTACTCTCAACTTCTCTAACATTCATTCTCCTATCTTTCTTACTCTTACCCTCTCTCACTCTCCCTCCTTCACTACCTTCCTCCATCCCTCACTTACTGTGTCATTTTCTGTTTCACTCACACACTCTCTCTCTCCGGACTCTGCCTTCCTAACAACCTTCTGCTCCCTCACAGTCCCTCTGTCTCATGACGGTTTGATGAGTCAATACTAATATTTGATGACACAAAGTAGCATTTTCTTTTGATGGAGAATGTTGTGACAGTGTTTGTTGTGGAGATGTCGAGTGACACTGATTAGCAGAAGGTAATGAGCAGTGTGAGACAGACACTATGGGAACAACAGTTGTTTACAGCTGAGAGACAACACAGGCACTGCTTAACCCCAGAGAGAACATTAATCATGGGGTAAATGAGCTGAAGAGCTTGCACTATGTAAGTTACATTGGTATTAAAATATGTAACACCTGAATGGGTAAAATTCATGCGACAGGGCAATGTTTAATCTCAATTCATCTAGCAGCTGTTCAGAAATTGCAACAAGGACTTGTACATATGTTAATGCTCTGACTATACAACATGAGGATTTGATGTTTTCTGCATTTAGCATCACAATCAGATCTGAAATATGCAATCAGCTGAAAGGATATCCGCCAGGTCCTTATTAACATACCAATCAGCTCCGGCTCCTTCCTGACTTCAGTTTGTCATTTTAAACATCAGGGTGTTCAGACGTCAGCCGTGACAACAACACAGCCAGATTCTTCACAAACTTAGGTAACAGCAGTATATCCAATAAAAAAATCCAATGAAAAAGCAGGATTAAACTAGAGGCACAGTGGTGGTTCCTAACTTGGAGTTAGAAGGCCTGGTTTAAAGTCCCACCTGTTCAGAGGTATGTAATAATATCTCTGAATAGGTTGATTTGAAAATACTTAAAAGAAAATATCACGCCCACAAGGTGACAATAAGGCAGATTGTTAAAAGCTTCACAAAGGATGGAGTCCTATGGAATGTCTTACAGAAGAAACATCAGAAGGTTTGAAAGAGGTGTGGGGCATTAAGCCCCTCAAGCCTGCTCTAACATTCTTGAAGACCATGCCTGATCAGCTCCAAGCCTGAACTGCTCTTTCATGCCAGCCACTGATCGCACTCAACTCCCCAATATTAATTTCTCTGTAATTATTTTCAGTGATCTAGCCTTCATCAATCTCTGGGCTTCAGAATTTCAGATATTGACTCTCCTCTGGGAGAAGAAATTCCTTCACGTCTCAGTTTTGGGGGTGGTATGGTGGCTCAGTGGTTAGCACTGCTACCGCACAGCGCCAGGGACCCGGGTTCAATTCCATCCTTGGGCGACTGCCTGTGTGGAGTTTGCACATTCTCCCGGTGTCTGTGTGGACATTGAGAGATTAAGCCCAGTGCAGGGGAGAGATTAAATGCTCATGGGGAAAGCCCAATGTGAAGTGTCTGCAGGCCTACGGCTAAAGAGGGACTGTAATTTGGAACTTTTAACTTTTTATCTTATTTACTACTTTATAATAACAAGAGCTGGAAGATTGCACTTTTGACTTATTTATTTTTCTACTTTTTATCTAATATTTTGTATCTAGGTACCTTGTACCTAAGATGGTGACATTGTAAACTTTTCACTGTACTCCCTTATCCCTGTACTTGAGAACATGTGACAATAAAACCAAATTCTAATTCTTATCTGTTATAAGCATTTTTTGGAATGTTTATAATCGGTGAAGAGCGATGCAAAATATTGGGTTTAAGTTAACCATCATTTCTCTGATTCATGTTATCAACTCCCTAGTCACATCCATCAAGAGTCCACTAGCTTGTAGCAGTCTCTGTCTCCAGTGGGCAAGCTAATAGTACCCTAACATCCATTTGACAGTACCAGGGTGACAGGATCCTCTAATCAGTCTGGATCTGACAGAGCTTCACTTGCTCTAGGTTAACACACATAATTTCTGTGTGTTTACTAGCACAGACAAATCCAGAGTAAGATCAGTCTAGAATTTTTTTTTGTTCTTTCAGTGCATGTGTGTATCGCTGGTAAGGCCAGAACATGTTGCCCATCCCTAATTGCCCTTGAACTGCGTGGCCCACCTGGCCCATTTCAGATGGAAGTGCAGAATCAACTACATTGTTGTGGATCTGGAGTCACAGTAGTATCCTTCCCTAAAGGATGAGTGAACTAGATGGATTTTATGCCCACCAATAGTGAGACTGGCTTACAATTCTTCATCGAATTCAAATTCCATCAGCTGGCATTTGAACCCAGAGCATTGTCTCCAGAGCATTAGCCCTGGGCATGTGGATATGAGTCCAGTGTCGGTACTACCAGCCACTATGAGCTACCCACAAAACTCCACAGGTTTGTCATTTCCAGCCTGTACTCCTCACTTTGAAATTCTTAGCTTGAGTCATTATATCCCTAATGCCTCCATTTCTTCTTTACAGCAGGCACCTCAAAACACTGGAGAAGTACCACAGGTAGGCCCTTCACAAAATCCTTAAGAGGCAGTGACCTGGAAGCTGGTCCAGCAGCAGCGTCCTCTCCCAGATCAACTTGTCCAGCATCATGGACCGAATCACTCACTCACTCAGTGGGCGGGTTATGACGTTCACATTCCTGACTCCAGACGCCCAAAACAACTGCTTGGTATTCAGTCATGGGATCAGAATCCAAGCAGGAACACTGTCAGCATCCTAAACAAAATTCCTGAAGAGGCGAAACAGCCATGTGTACTCAGGGAGACAGTCAATCGAAATGGGGCTGCAAGGACAGACTGTGTTTATTTGGAGCTTCAAAGCAAAAGAGTATTTTTCAGGAGCAACGAGGAGAGAGGAATAGAGGAACGGGGTTTGCCGGAGGTAAATTTCCCACTAAAAAGGGACTTACCTCAAGAATCCTGCCTCCATTTTTCAGGAGCAGTGAGGAGAGAGGGAGAGAGGCTGCCTGGAAGGTAAATCACTGCTTTTAAAACTTACTTTGTGAATAAGCAGAGCGCACGCTGAGCAGGACTGGGCATGGGTCTGCTGAATAAGTGAAGTAATATATTTGGGCGGTTGTGTTACCTGAAACACTCCCTAGGTAATGTCTCCCACCCATCCTCCTCCTCTAACCAAAAATAGGTTCTGTGTGCTGGATGGTAAGGTAACATTTTTTTAAATTCTTTATTTTTCAATAGTCTTTTTGGGAATTTAGAATAGTTAGGGCAGTTGAATGTTCAATCGGCAGAATGTGGGAGGTAAGGGTCACCACTAGTGTCCCTGCTGACTTCATCTGTTGGAAGTTCACCCAACTCCAGCTCCTCGAAAACCATGTTAGGGAACTGGAGCTGGAGTTGGATGAACTTCAGATCATTCAGGAGATGGGTGAGGTTATTGAGAGAAGTTACAGTGATGTAGTCATAACTTAGATACAAGAAATAGGCAGATGGTTACCGTCAGGGGATGGAAAGGGAACTGGCAGACAGTGCAGGAATCCCCTATGGCTGTTCCTCACCATAACAAGTATACCGTTTGGGATACTGTTGAGTGAGGACAACTTACCAGGGGTAAGCCTTGGGGTACAGGTCTCTGGCGCAGAGTCTGTCCCTGTTGCTCAGGAGGGAAGTGGGAGAGAAACAGAGCATTAGACATTGGGGACTCCATTGTTAGGGGGACAGATAGGAGGTTTTGTGGGAAGGAGAGAGACTCATGGTTGATGTGTTGCCTCTCAATTGCCAGGGTTCGTGATGTCTCTGATCATGTTTTTGGGATCCTTGAGGGGGAGGGGGAGCAGCTCCAAGCTGTGGTCCACATAGGTAGGAGAAGGGTTATGAATTTAAGGGAGAAATTCAGGGAGCTAGGGTGGAAGCTTGGAGCTAGAACAGACAGTTGTTATCTCTGGTTTGTTGCTTGTGCTACATGCTCGCGAGACTAGGAATAGGGAGCGAGAGGAGTTGAATACGTGGCTACACGGATGGTGCAGAAGGGAGGGTTTCGGATACTGGGATAATTGGGGCTCAGTCTGGGGTAGGTGAGACCTCTACAAACAGGATGGTCTACACCTGAACTAGAGGGATACCAATATCCTCAGGGGAATTTGCTAATGCTCTTCTGGAAGGTTTAAACTATTTCAGCAGGGGGATGGGAACCTGAATTGTAGTTCCAGTGTCCAGGAGGTGGAGAGTAGTGAGGTAAGAAATATGGTTTCAAGGTTGCAAGAGTGCACCGGCAAGCAGGAAGGTGGTTTGAAATGTGTCGACTTTGACACCAGGAACATCTGGAATAAGGTGGGTGAACCTGCAGCATGGTTTGGTACCCGGGACTTCGATATGGTGGCCATTTCGGAGACATGGATAGAACATGGGCGGGAATGGTTGTAACAGGTTCCTGGATTTACATGTTTCAGTAAGAACAAAGGAGGTAAAAGAACAAAAGATGGTAGAAGAGGGGAGATGTCACATTGTTAGTTAAGGGTAGTGTAAGGTGGTGGAAAGGGCGTTGGAGGACTCATCTACTGAGGTAGTGTGGGCTGAGGTTAGAAACTGGAAAGGAGAGGTCACCTAGTTGGGAGTTTTCTATAAGCCTCTGAATAGTTCCAGACTTGTAGAGGAAAGGAGAACAAAGATGATTCTGGATAGGAGTGAGAGTAACAGGGTAGTTCCAAATATTGACTGGAAATACTATAGTTCGAATACTTTCGATTGGTCTATTTTTGTCCAATGTGTGCAGGAGGGTTTCCTGACACAGTATGCAGACAGGTAAACAAGGGGCGAGGCCACAATGGATTTGGTACTTGGTAATGAACCAGGCCAGCTGTTAGATTTGGATGTAAGGGAACACTTTGGTGATAGTTACCACAATTTGGTTAAGTTTACTTTAGTGATGAGAAAGGATAGGTATATACCACAGGGAAAGAGTTATAGCTGGGGGAAAGGCAATTATGATGCGATTAGGCAAAGTTTAGGATGCATAGGATGGGGAAGGAAACTGCAGAGGATGGGCACAGTTGAAATATGGAGTTTATTCAAGGAACAGCTACTGTGGGTCCTTAATAAGTGTGTACCTCTCAGGCAGCGGGGAAGTGGTCAAGTGAGGGAGCTGTGGTTTACTAAAGAAGTTGAATCTTTTATCCAGAGGAAGAAGAAGGCTGATGCTAGGATGAGACGTGAAGGCTTAGTTAGGGTGCTTGAGAGTTACAAGCCAGCCAGTAAAGAGTGAAAGAGAGAGCTAAAAGAGCCTGGAGGGGACATGAGAAGTTGTTGGCAGATAGGATCAAGGAAAACTCAAAGCTTTCTATAGGTACATCAGGAAGAAAAAAATGATGAGAGTAAGATTAGGGCCAATCAAGGACAGTTGTGCGTAGAGTCTGAGGAGATAGGAGAAGTGCTAAATGAATATTATTCGTCGGTATTCACACTGGAAAAAGACAATGTTGTCGAGGAGAATACTGAGATAGCAGCTGTTAGACTAGACGGGATTGGTATTCGCAAGGAGGAGGTATTAGCAATTTTGGAAAGCGTGAAAATAGATAAGTCCCCTGGGCCGGATGGGATTTATCCTCTGATTCTCTGGGAAGCCAGGGAGGAGATTGCAGAGCCTTTGGCTTTGATTTTAATGTCGTCATTGTCTACAGGAATAGTGCCAGAAGACTGGACAATAGCAGATGTTGTCCCCTTGTTCAATAAGGGGAATAGACACAACTCTGGTAATTATAGACCAGTGAGCCTTACTTCGGATGAGGGTAAAGTGTTGAAAAAGGTTATAAGAGAAAGGATTTATAATAATCTAGAAAGGAATAAGTTGGTTAGGAATAGTCAAACGGTTTTGTGAAGGGTAGGTCATGCCTCACAAACCTTATAGAATCCATTGAGAAGGTGACCAAACAGGTGGATGAGGGTAAAGCAGTTCATGTGGGGTATATGGATTTCAGTAAGGCGTTTGATAAGGTTCCCCACAGTAGGCTACTGCAAAAAATTCAGAGTCTTTGCTTTGAGGGTGATGTAGTGGTTTGGATCAGAAATTGGGTAGTTGAAAGAAGACATGGGGTGGTGGTTGATGGGAAATGTTCATTCATCCTGGAGTTCACTTACTAGTGATGTACAACAAGGATCTTGTTTGAGTCCACTGCTGTTTGTCATTTTTATAAATGACCTGGACAAGGGTGTGGAAGGATGGGTTAGTAAATTTGTGGATGACACTATGGTCAGTGGAGTTGTGGGTAGTGCCGAATGATGTTGCAGGTTACAGCATGACGTAGATTAGCTGCAGAGCTGGGCTGAGAGGTGGCAAATGGAGGCTAATGCAGAAAAGTGTGAGGTGATTCACTTTGGAAGGAGCAACAGGAACAGCAACAGGAGCAACTGGGCGATTGGTAAGATTCTTGGCAGTACAGATGATCAGAGAGATCTTGGTGTCCATGTACATAAGATCCCTGAAAATTACCACCCAGGTTGATAAGGTTGTTAAGAAAGCATACGATTTTATTGGTAGAAGGATTGAGTTTCGGAACCATGAGGTCATGTTGCAGCTGTACAAAACTCTGGTACGGCTGCACTTGGAGTATTGCATACAGTTCTGGTCACCGCATTATAGGAAGGATGTGGAAGCTTTAGAAAGGGCTCAGAGGCGATTTACTAGGATGTTGCCTGGTATGGAGGGAAGGTGTTATGAGGAAAGGCTGAGGGACTTGAGGCTGTTTTCATTAGAGAGAAGAAGGTTGAGAGGTGACTTAATTGAGACATGTAAGATAATCAGAAGGTTAGATAGGGTGGATAATGAGAGCCTTTTTCCTCGAATGGTGATGACTAGCATGAGGGGGCATAGCTTTAAATTAAGGGGTGATTGATACAGGACAGATGTCAGAGGTAGTTTCTTTACTCAGAGTAGCAGGGGCATGGAACGCACTCCCTGCAACAATAATAGGCTCCCCAACTTTACAGGCATTTCAATGGTTCTTGGACAAACATATGGATGAAAATGGAATAGTGTAGGATAGATAGGCTTCAGATAGGTTTTACATCAAGGGCCTAAGGGCCTGTACTGGACTGTAATGTGCTATGTTCTCTGTTCTATGTTGTCAATATAACCTCTAATTGTCAGTGTAATGGTACACCTCAGACTGCCCCATACTGCACTGAAAGAAACTGAGTTGTACTACATTTTAGGTAAAGTCAGATTTGAACTCTTATGTAATGTAATTTTCTTAAATTTCATGCATAAATACATCTTCTGAAAAGAAATTAGATGTAGGTTCTGGAACCGGTTGAATCACAATTAACGCAACAGGTTTATGTCCTTCTCCTTTGGAAATGATGCTTGACCATCAAATAGACTGTGAAAACAGAGCAGAACCTATTCTCAGAGATGCATCTCAAACTGCTTTTCAGCCCTCATTTGAAATTCAAAGAGTGTAATAGGGAATGCAAAAGTGCTTTTATGTTTGCTTAATCCATGGCAACCAACTCAAAACATTAATAAGATACTGAACGTGAAACACAACCGGTTCCATCTCTAAACATCTTGTGCTACAGTAGAAGTGTCCTGACCTCTGGGATAAAAGGTCCACCAACTATAGAGATGAGTCATAACATGCCTGATCGTAGTTTGGAGATGCCGGTGTTGGATTGGGGTGTACAAAGTTAAAAGTCACACAACACCAGGTTATAGTCAAACAGGCTTATTTGGAAGCACTAGCTTTCAGAGCACTACTCCTTCATCAGGTGGTTGTGGTGTATTCCTGCTCAGGTCGATTTTAAAAAGTCTTGGTAAATCATAAGTCTTGGTTTTGCAATCATAAGGGTATTCCTGACACTTAGGGCAACAATGTGAGCATCTGGATGTGCATCACTGAAAGAATTGCGGATGCTGTAAATCAGAAACAAAAACAGAAATTGCTGGAGAAGCTCAGCAGATCTGGCAGCATCTGTGAAGAGAAATCAAAGTTAAAATTTCGGCTTGAGCGACCCTTCCTTGGGAGCTTTTCCAGCAATTTCTGTTTTTGTTGTTGATGTATATCACCTTCATAGTGTTCCTGCAGAAAAAGGAAAGGGTGAATCCTGTCGCATGGTTCCCTGAGCAGACTGTCTCATCACCAGAACTCATCACCACAAGCACCAAGAAGTTTCTTGACTGGTGGTGAGAAGGGCACAACCTGTGAGTTCCTTGATCTACACCAGGTCAGTCTGTTTTCAGGTGGGGGGATTTGAGACTATCGCACATCTCCTTCTGAATATGCCTTTGCCAAGGAAGTCTGGAGAAAGATGCAGTGGTTTTTGTCGGAGTTCAGCTGAGCAGTTCCTTGACGTGTGACTCTGTGCTCTATGGTCTGTTCCCTGGGGCACACACCGAGACAAGCATCAACTGTTCCTGGAGGACCATCAACTCACTGAAAGACACTTTTTGATCTGCCTGAAACTTGTTGGTCTTCCAGAACAAGGTAATGATCTTGACTGAGTGTTGCAGATTGGCACATTGCAAGGTCTAGGACTACATGCTGATGGATGCACTAAAGTTTGGGTCAGCTGCAGCCAAGACACAGTAATGAAAGACTCTATCTGAGGTCTTTCTGCTGAAGTTAAATGGGGGTCTGTTCAGAAATTGGACACACCTCCCAATGAATGTAAATATAGTCTTGTGTGTAAAAGATGTCTTTGGTTTGTTTGGACAGAGTTAAACTCCTATGTTTGTTTGTTTCTTTGATATGCTACTGTACAGAACCAAATTGCATTTATGACTATATATACAAAGATATTTTTATGAATAAAGCATATTTTTGAAATAAAAAAAGTATCACCTTCATTGAGTTCTTCTGGAACATTGTGAGGACAATCAGAACTCCTTCACCTTATTCTTGCCACAGATTTAACCCTCTGAGATGAGTAAGCTGGTCCAGAGAAACATACACCAGGACCATTCTGGACCCTGGCTGGTCGATATTATACTAACTCCAACATGCCCTATCTCCAGCATCAGCTATACATCATCACATCTGCTGGCTACACGGTTTTCATTGTGATCATATTGGTCACTTAACAATGGGGTTTCTGATAGGTGACATTAGCCATGTTTATATAAGACTTTGGATCTGAAAAGGCTAATGCTGAGGAATGCATCAAGCACCAGCCAATCTAATGATGTCATAAGGACTGGGATGGGGAAAAGGAGAACAGCCAGGGATGGGGAGAGGAGAGGGAGACAGGCTTACCTTCGATGTTTCCTCATAGTCTCAGTATCAATGCCTATCATGGACCAGCTGTCTGTGATTGCTCTCATGCAATAAACCACATCTTATTTCAGACATGAGCCTTGACTCAATGATCTCCCAAGTGAACTTCTTTTACCAACTCAGACCTAGCAGATTCCGGATATCCCAACATAAAAGGAGGATGGTGGCAGCAATTCTTCCTTCTGGTAGTCAATAAATTAGCAATACCTACAAAAAGGTGCCAGTGTGGTTGTCTGAAGGTTTAATTTAGCTGCAACATTGCAATGTGGACATCACGCTCAAGAGCTAAGTAGAGATTGATCATGCAACAATAAATCAGATTATTGGAAGGAGACATGTTTCAATAAGATTTATCATAGAGCTATGTAATCACTGATCATGTACACAGGTTGTAGATTGGCAAGAGTTCTTGGATACCAGTGTGTGGGTGCCAAAGTGGTGTGTCAGGTTGAAACTGACAAGAGATAGCTCTCTAGTGAGAAACGGAAGACCTCAGAAATGACAGCGAGAGAAAAGACCAGTTGTCTCAATGCATTCTGAGCTGAACTGGGAAACAAAACCTATGCTGGGTCACTAACGTCACTGCCTAGTTTTGACAGGCATTATCTCTGTTATTTATTCAGCATTTCCTGAGGTTACAGCTATTGCCTGAATGGTTAAAGTATCAAATAAACAAATATATTTCCTGAGTGCAGGCTCATGGAATGGGAGCTAAATTGTGTTAAATGATGTATGGCAGCCACTGGTGATATTCAGTGATCAGGTCCACCAGCAAGCAGGTCTCCTGTGGGCCGTGGGTATTTGCCACAACCTGACATATCGGGCAGAGTCATCTGGGAGTTCAAGGAAATAAGGCTCTGGCCCAGACCCTCTGAAATCCAGATTGTCAGAAATTGGACATACCTCTCAAACGTCCCAACGCATTAACTCGGTGAGAATTACCTGGAAAGTTAAAAAATATGTGTGGTGTCTGAAACCCAACTGAAAATCCTCAACTCTAAGCTGGAGTCTGGCTCAAAATCATGGTACTCCCTCTCTTACTCTGTACAACTACCATAACACATGGACTGCAATGTTTCAAGAAAGTACCCCACCACCATCCTCTCAAGGGCAATTTTAAAAATTAATTCATGGGATGGGGATGTCGCTGGCTACCCAGCATTTACTGTACTTGAGAAGGGGATGATGAGCTGCCGCCTTGAACCGCTGCAGTCCGTATGCTGTTGCTGGGCAACAAGTGCTGGCCCAATCAGAAATGCCACATCTTGTGTGAGAATAAGAAGAATAGTTATCCTGGAAATGTTCAAGGAGTTAAACCTACTCCAACTCCAATATTGCCTGCATGGTATTTGGGATAGAAATGTAATACTGCAATTATGTGCCTCCTGGCCTGCCATAGTCATGTGTTCTCTGCCATGTTGCACCCATTGGCGGCGTCTTTCTAGTGTCTTGTTCAGTGAAGACAGAGTATAAGCAAGTGTGCTGCACTTTGACCTTGTTTATGGGCTGTGAGACCCAGGGTTGAAGAGCTAGACAGAAGTGCAACTATTAAAGACAAATACAGGAATGTCCACAGCTGAAATAATATGTGGCTTCGGATTTTCCTTTTCCATTGCCAGTTGAAATGGAAAGTGATATGAAACAGAACGGGCAGTTTTTCCACTCTCAGTGGCAAAATTATGAAATTGCAACAAGCAAGCTAGACCAAGCCATGACCAACTACAGCTTTATAAGAGACTGCTACAACATGTACTCCACCCTAATTCTTTCCAAAGAACAAAAGAAAACAGGTTGCAGAAATTTGAAAAGCCTTCAAGGCTTGCCATGAACCTGAAGTGGTATCACACCAATGAAAAAAAGGCACATCCATTAAAGCAGTGTTCTCACTGCACTGACACTATGCATCAACATAAAGGATCAAAACAAAGCTCAATGGATATCATTCATGCCAATCATGGCAACAGATGCCAATCACCTAAAGAATTCTGCCACATCTTGGAAAGGCAAAAGTTTTGAGCAATCTAGATCCAAAAGATTGTAAGTGAAGCTGGATGAAGGCAGCAGCTCCCTAAGTACAATCTGGATACTGTTTAGGAGATACAGATACAAATGTGCTGTTTAGCATTTTCATGGCTCCAGAGGAGTATCAATGCAGACATAAGAAAGAGTTAGTGATCTTTCTTGAGTGAAAGTTGTTGTGGAAACATTGGGGAAGAAGCCATCACAGACCACAATTAAAACCTAGCATAACTGCTTGACAGATCTTGCTGAACCAGAAAAATTCCATTTAAAATGCCTGACATCAAGTACCTCAGTCATGTACTGACAGCATAAGGTCTTTGCCAGATCACCTAAAGGTGTTAACTGTAACAGTGATGGAATGTCCCAACGCATGTTGGATTTGTTAACTATTTGGCAACATTTGTGCCCAATCTGACACCAGAATATGAACTATTACACCAAATTACTGCCAGGAATGTGCGGTGGCTTTGGGGCATAGGACATGAAACCCCTTCATGAAAATCAAGCACCTAGTGACATCAGTGTCCATGCTGAAATACTACGATATAAATGATGGTAACCCTGCAATGTGAAGCCAGCAGGATCAGCATTTGGAGCAACCCTGAATTCAGCTACAAGTCCTTTCAGAGCATTTTCTTCAAGTCATTGCTATCTGCCCTGAAGCATCTTCAAAGAATATTACTCTGGTTTAGAGATATCATCTGGATATGACATACAATCGAAGGAAGCAGATGCAAATTTCAGACATGCTTTCAAGAGCAGCACTCTTAATGAAGAAAACAGAGGTTGCTACGACAGAGCATGAGATTTCCCAGGTTCAGTAAGAAGCAGCAGCTCATCATTCCCTGTAATGTAACAGAAAATACCTCGCTCAAATCTAGCAAAATACCTAACAAGATGCAAATCTCTAAGTGTTGCAGGAAGTAGTGTTAAAAAGAATGCTCTGAGAACAACAAGGGTGCACCTATTGCTGTAAAGCCTAATGGGAAAATAGAGTTAGCCAATGATGGCATATTGTACACAAGAAATAGAGTAATTATCCTGAAGGAGCTGGGAGGATAGATACTAAAGCACATCCATGCCAACTGCTAAGAAATAGACTCAAGCCTGAGAAAGGCAAGTGATCGCTCTACTCGGCAAAATGAGTAATGAAGCCAAACAGCACATCAGCCAATGCAGGGCTTATAATGAGTACCAAGCTAAGGTGCTAAATTTGGATTTGATTGGAAGTTTTGGGCCCATGTGTTGTGGGTAGTATCTCATCCAATTGCCCTATCTCCCCTCTCTCTTGCTGTTACCCTCCCCTCTCCAAAACTTCCCTCTCTTACACTCCCATCCCCTCTCTGGGCCTTCCCTTCCCTTTCACCCCTCCTGCTTTGCCCCTCTCCTCTCTTTGCTCCCCTCTTTCCCATTCCATTCTTCTTTCTCCTTTCCCCACCCTTCTTCACTCCCCTCTCCTTTCCTTTCTCCCCTCATCTTTCCTGTCTCTTCCCTCCCCTGTCACCTCTCATCTCTCCCCTCTCTGGTCCTGGTCTTTGAACAGCAGAGTGGCAGAGCTGATGCTGGTTATGGTTACCTTGTTCCCTACCTAAGGACCTCTCTATAGCTGTCAGATCTCTTTGGCTGTAGTGCTGAGCTAACTGATACATCTTCCTTCATTGCTGCTCTATAGTCTTTCACCAGAAAGCCAGGCATGTGCCAGTCATTAGATGAAAGGGTCCTACCCGAAATATTGAATGTCTTGCTCCTTGGATGCTGTCTGACCTGCTGTGCCATTCTTTATCAACTCTGATTTCTCTAGTATCTGCAGTCCCCATTGTCTCTGAGAAGAAATAGCACCCTAATTAACTAATTAGCATAAGAAAATAAGCAGAACACCTCTCCCAAAAGGCTCCAGTGTTTGACAGTAGCCCTTTGGTTTTAACTCTCTCTCCCTCAGTTCACAACACCCATGTCTTCACCTCGACTCAGAGACTCAGGTTTGACTCAGTCAAACACAGCTTTCACTTTTATCCTGAGATTGGTCCAGTCTCCTGTGGTTTTAATCAACTTCTGACTCACAGGCGTCGCATTCCCCAGATTGGGTTAAACAGCAACATAATAAGGGAGCTGAGAAAATTGACGAGAGAGAGAGAGAGAGAGAAAGAAAACAGATTACTCGCACATGGTGAATGAGCCTTTCCTGTCAGTGAATGAAGATACGGAGATTGAATTGTGGAACAGCTACAGAGTGCAGGTTAGAGACATCAGAAGAGACATCAGCTTCAGGACATATCTGGTAAGGAGGTGGGTAGTGGGGGAACAGTGAAACTGTAAGTGACCTATCAGCCTGCAAGGAAAGAGGTTTGAGACGTGCAGGTGTTGCTGAAAAGCACTGAGATTTGTAATTGATAAATACAATGTGAGGAGAGACTATACCTGAATGTTAATACTTTTATTATTCACCTGAGTAGCAGAGAGCGCATGACCGGACATTGTTAGCTGAATGTACTGTTGTATTCTGTTATACATGGAAAATTGTATAGATGGGCTAATTTATCCCTGGATATTCCAAGTTGCAACTATTCTCAGGGCTGGCCAGGTTACATTTTGGTCTGAAACATTAGTTTAATCTATATTTAATGCAAGGCTCCATCTTAGCTTTTACCTTTTTTTAGTGCCAGGAACGACTCTCCTGAGCACTCAAACAGTTAGATGCCATTTAAAATGCCCGTTTTCTCTCAATGATGAGGCTGCCCAGTAACTGGGGGAGGAATTCATCAAAACAAGTTCCCAACAGTGGCCAGCTAATTGGGAGTAAACACAGTGTTGCTGAGGATTTTCAGCATTATATAAAAGGTTCATTATCTCTGAGCATTGACGCACTGCTATGGTGGTAAAGGAACATGATGGGGAACTTTCTGGACACTTTGTCAGGAGTTCAACCATCATTCAATATTTATTTTGAAAAATCCCTAGAAAACACCATCTTGCTGTGATTTTTATAGGAGTTAGCAGTATAAACTTGCTCGTGGCCATCTTGCTCAGTTGCTCTGGAGAAGAATGTGGAGAGGAAGCCAGGCTGAGAGGTATCAGGTCCTGCATAGATAATACAGTAGGATGAGGAAGATTTGATTCCCTCTTCCAATTTTAGGACATCTCCTCACCTCTTTTGGGACCTCCAATCCGGCCCAAGAACCTGTGCACACGCTTCCTCACTCTCTGAGCCATTTTGCAACATTTTATTGTGTGTTAGTCAGTAAACATCTCCTCAGCTATCTCCTTCAGAAGCCTGGGGTATAATTCACCTGGTCTGGGTGATTTATCCACCTTCAGACTTTTCAGCTTCCCTAGCACTTTCTCCATTGTGATGGCCACTCTCTGCCCCTGTCAAGTTCAAATTATTTTATCAGCAATTAAAACTGTGTGCTCAAACCAGACTTTCAAATGCATCTGATTAGCACAAAACAGATTTAATCCCTGAAATAAGCCTCCTCACTGTCTCCAAAGGACAGGTTAAGGGTAAAAATCAAATACTGAATGGAAGTACAAACCTGAGACACCTGTTTGAGAGCTCGGTTTTAACGCACAATATTCCAGCTAACTAATGATTGTCACTGTTTAAATGTGCCTGAAGGTTCCAAAACTGGCAAGTTTAACACTCCAGGACTGATTTGATAAAAGTTTCATCTCCACTCATGGAGTGGAGTCCAACACTATGGAGAGAAACCAGTGGGAAAGGATTACTCAGGAAATTGTCTGGACAAACTGGAACACTCACAGAAATTCAGCAGGTCTGGGGAGAGATAAAAACAGAATTAACATTTTGCCTCTGGTATGGTTCTTCTTCAGAAGTGAAAAGGGCTGTGAAACAATGTTTTTTACACTGTGGACAAATGTTGAGAATGCCCAGATCAAAAGATAAATGGAAAGATAACAGCGGTGAAGTAGGGATAGAGATATAAAATAGAGGTAAATGGAAGTGAGAAAAGGAAAACTGCCCAACCAAAGCCAACAAAGCATGGCTGGGGACGAGGGGACAGTGTTGGGTGTAGGTTGCGATCAAAATGGAAGACAGAGGCCATGTTCTGAAGTTGTTTCATTCAATGTTGAGACCTGAAGGCTATAAGATGCCTGAGTGCAAAATGAGGTACTGTTTATCAAGCTTACGTTATGATTTGTTGGAAGATATATAGCAGGCCCAGGACAAAAATGTTTGAATGAGCAACGTGGTTTATTAAACTGGCAAGCAATTGAAAGGTCAGGATCATTCATATCAACAGAATGGAAGTGCTCCACAAAGCTGTCATGATATATGATTAATTTACTTATACACTTAATGGTAAGGTCCTAGGGAGTGTTGCTGAACAAAGAGACCTTGGAGCGCACGTTCATAGTTCCTTGAAAGTGGAGTCACAGGTAGATAGGATAGTGAAGAAGGCATTTGGTATGCTTTCCTTTATTGGTCAGGGTATTGAGTACAGGAGTTGGGAGGTCATGTTGCGGCTGTACAAGACATTGGTTAGGCCACTGTTGGAATATTGTGTGCAATTCTGGTCTCCTTCCTATCAGAAAGATGTTGTGAAACTTGAAAGTGTTCAGAAAAGATTTACAAAAATATTGCCAGAGTTGGAGGATTTGCGCTACAGGGAGAGGCTGAACAGACTGGGGCTGTTTTCCCTGGACCGTCAGAGGCTGAGGGGTGACCTTATAGAGATTTACAAAATTATAAGGGGCATGGATAGGATAAATAGGCAAAGTCTTTTATATGGGTCGGGGAGTCCAGAACTAGAGGGCATAGGTTTAGGGTGAGAGGGGAAAGATGTAAAAGAGACCTAAGGGGCAACTTTTTCATGCAGAGGGTGGTACGTGTATGGAATGAGCTGCCAGAGGATGTGGTGGAGGCTGGTACAATTGCAACATCTAAGAGGCATTTGGATGGGTATATGAATAGGAAGGGTTTGGAGGGATATGGGCCGGGTGCTGGCAGGTGTGACTAGATTGGGTTGGGATATCTGGTCGGCATGGACAGGTTGGACCGAAGGGTCTGTTTCCATGCTGTACATCTCTAGACTCTATGATTGTACTCTGTATGCTCTGTTCAATGATTGTTGAGTCAGGCCCACACTCCGACAATGCTCGTTGGCAGTAGATATCAGCAAAGGCCCTTGCTCACTGGTTAGCACTGCTGCCTCACAGCGCCAGAGATCCAGGTTCAATTCCAGCCTTGGGTGACTGTCTGTGTGGAGTTTGTACATTCTCCCCGTGTCTGCGTGGGTTTCCTCCAGGTGCTCTGGTTTCCTCCCATAGTCCAAAGATGCGCAGGTCAGGTGGAGCGGCCATGCTAAATTGCCCATAGTGTTAGGTGTATTAGTCAGGAGTAAATGTAGGGAAATGGGTTTGGGTGAGTTACTCTTCGGAGGGTCGGTGTGGACTTGTTGGGCCGAAGGGCCTGTTTCCACGATTTATGGAATCTAATCTAAATGGCTCACTGTGCAGTAATAAAGACTGCTTACAGGATTTGCACGTTGTACCTGTGAAAGGAGTGCATTAAACTGCACCTGAGACTGTGTCTGCAGTCAGAGAAATTCACACAGAAGATCATGAGGCAGAGGAAACAGAGGTGGCAAAAGTCAGGCCTAAGGTTGATTCTCCAACAGCATAGAGAGAGCATTTAACTATCCAATGTCGCTGTCAAGAGGTGAGCGTTTGGCAGTACACAGCAGGGCAGCAAGATCACTCACTCAACACCCACACTACTCTCAAGACAGCTATCAGGGCAGTGTCTCAACTGAAAGGCAGGCCTTGCCCTGACTCATCCATTCTATTAGAAGCAGCGTTACTTTGTGGCATTGCTCAGGAGCATGTGGGACGTGGATACAAGACAGTGACGGCCGGTGTTCTCACTATGGCTCCCAGTTCAATGCTACAGGTTTATCAGCACACATCCTAACATTTTTTTCTCTGTTTTACCCAGATAGGTGGATTGTTCCACAAGTGGCCCAACAAATGAATAATCTGTCAGCACATCAGCTCTCAGTGAAAACTGCAATAGAGGAGGAAATCGAGAGATTGGAAAATGGAGTCAGCAGGTTCGTGCATTGTACACTGTAAACAGCAGGGACACATGATTCCAGGACAAACAATGCACAGGAAGGGTGGCAGTTAAGGAATTGCATACACACTAACTGGGGTATAATTCCCACACAGACTGATTCTCACTGGGATATGGGTCCCACACACTTTAACTTTCATTGGGATATAGATTCCACACACATCAACTCTCATTGGGTCCCACATAAACCTATCTCCACAGAGATAAGCCTACCACGCACACTGACTCTCACCAGAATATTGTTTCCACGCACACTGACTCTCACTGGGATATTTCTACAAAACACATCAATTCTGACTAGGTATGGGTCCCACGTACATTGACTCTCACTTTGGTCCAGTTCTTCAAACATAAAATCTGTGGACCAAACACAGAAATTCTGTGGATCTGGCAATGTGACAATATGGATCAAAACTGAGTTAACATTTCAAGTCCACTGGTGCTGCCAGACCTGCTGAGTTTCTAGAACAATTTCTGTTCTCTTTCCAGATTTTCATCATCTGCAGTTCCTTGTTTTTAAATTCCATGGAACCGGAGTGACTTATTGCCCCAAGCCTGTTCCACTATGCTATGATATCTGGCTCACCGCAGGTGACAGTCCTGCCCAGTTCCTATAATTATGCTGGAAGAAGCATAGAGTTTCTATATCAGAAATAAAATTAAGCATTAAGTGTGCACAATTTAGCACGTGGTAATAGAATGTTCCAAAATTCTACCAACTTGTAGGTGTAGAATTTTTTTTTTAAATTCTCCCCAGTTGTAGGGAATCTTCCACAGGACACTAAATTCTGGGAATTTGGTGACTTGGGGGAAGAGGTGCTGTTGTTCTGTTTAAAAAGGCAATTGGTGTTCTCGAAGGAGGATTGACAGAGGGCCAGGACGAGAGTATTTGTTCTAATTCCTGTTTAAGCAAGGGGCTAACTGGAAACTGGAAGAAAGAATAGAATTATTTCTCCTCAGGTTATCAAGTTACAGATGAGTTTGTTGATTTGGAATCTATAAATTTTATTGGGACATATTATAATGGGGCGCTTTAATTCTCCAATTATCACTGATGTTAGAAAAGAGATAAATGTAAAGAAAATGTTCCTGAGAAATGTTTGGGAGAACCTCCTTATTATTATAAAACAGGTTGACACCCCCTCTGAGGACCAAAACTGAAACACCCAAAAAGGAGTGCCTCACCTGATAATCTGTTAAAAGGAGTGTGAGAGGAGGTGTAATCTGTTTTGTTAGCAGGTTCTAGTAATTAAGTAAAACAAATCCCTGATGCTCACTTAACAATCCACAAGTAACAATTTATTTAACTAAGTCTAACCATGAAGAAATTATCTAAACTATTAACAAACCAAACAATTCTTTTTTAACTAACTATTTCTGAATAACACAAGATTCTAATGGTATGCTGTTCAAATAAACACAAATCCCACTTATATAACAAAACAATAGAATTTAGTCTCTCAAAATTACAGCCAGGTTACATGTCTTCTGGAACTTTGTGTCTTCTCCACCGATCCTTCTGTCAGAAATGTTTTCTCTGTAGATTCTTGCATTAGGAATTTAGATGGTGTGGCAGGGTAATGTGGTAAATAAGATGGTGCTTTCTCTTAGAGCTGAGAACTGTTATGTCTTAGCAAATGTCACTTAGCTCTGGGGCGTTTTCCAAATACCCCCTTCCTTTATACTCATAATGATAGATCAATAGCCTCACTGGCATGTGCTATCGGTAGCAATCCTGAGATTACTATTCTGCTTGGTCTGCTTTATAGATTCCACCCGAACTCCCTATATTCACTTTTCAGGTCCTCTTCCCTTTTCCTAGCTAAGAATCCTGTAGACTTCATCTGAGACATCCCTGACCCTGGTATTGGGAGGCAATATATCATCCAGAAGTCTAGTTCGCAACCACAGCATCTCCCAGCCTTTCCTCTAACCATTGAATCTCCTCTCACTATCGCTTTCCTATTCTCCCCCCTTCCCTTCTAAGCCACAGTGCCAGGCTCAGTGCCAGAGACCTGGACGCTGTGGCTTTCCCTTGGTAGGTCATCCCTGCAACAGTATCCAAAGCGGGATACTTACTATTGAGGGGAATGTCCATAGGGGTCCCTACACTGTGTGCCTATTTTTGTCCCACTCCTGACAGTCACCCAGTTACCTTTATCCTGTAACTTAGGTGTGACTACCTCCCTACAACCCCTATCTATCACCCTCTCAGCCTCCCGAATGATCCAAAGTTCATCCAGTTCCAGCTCCAGTTCTCTAATGCAGTCTGTGAGGAGCTGGAGTTGAGTGCACTTCTCACAGGGACACTAGTGGTGACTCTTACCTCCCACATCCTGCAAAAGGAGCATGCAACTGCCCTAGCTTCCATCCCTTATGATTTAAGTTGCCAAAAGAGATTTAAAAAAACTTTATCTTACCAACTCGCCACACAGAGTGTAATTTGGTTTGTGGAGGAGGACAGGTGAGAAACACTGCGCGTGTAGTGTTTCGAGTTTAGCCACTTCCCGAATGTATTAGATCACATACCCAACAGTTCCCCATGTCCGCTTCCACTCCTGCTCAACCTTCACACCGCTGATTCATGAGGTAAATATTTTATATTCAAGTTTACCTTCCCAGCTGGCCCCTGGTTCATGCTCTCTCGCTGTTGAAATCGAGAGTTATAGAATCATAGTTATAGAGATGTACAGCACGGAAACAGACCCTTTGGTCCAACTCGTCCATGCCAACCAGATATCCCAACCCAATCCCTACCTGCTAACACCTGGCCCACATCCTTCCAAACCCTTGCTATTCATCTACCCATCCAGATGCTTTTAAATGTTGCAGTTGTACTATCCTCCACCATTTCTTCTGGCAGCCCATTCCACACGGCAGCCTGTGGCAGCCCTTATCATTAAGTGTGTAAGTCCTGCTAAGATTTGCTTTCCCAAAATGCAGCACCTTGCATTTATCTAAATTAAACTCCGTCTGCCACTCCTCAGCCCATTGGCCCATCTGATCAAGATCCCGTTGTAATCTGAGGTAATCTTCTTTGCTGTCCACTAGACCTCAAATTTTGGTGTCATCTGCAAACTTACTAACTATACCTGTTATGCTCACATCCAAATCATTTACATAAATGACGAAAAGTAGTGGATCCAGCACTGATCCTTGTGGCACTCCACTGGTCACAGGCCTCCAGTCTGTAAAACAACCCTCCACCACCACCCTCTGTCTTCTACCTTTGAGCCAGTTCTGTATCCAAATGGCTAGTTCTCCCTGTGTTCCATGAGATCTAACCTTGCTAACCAGTCTCCCATGGGGAACCTTGTTGAACGTCTTATTGAAGTCCACATAGATCACATCTACCATTCTGCCCTCATCAAACCCCTTTGTTACTGCTTCATAAAACTCAGTCAAGCTTGTGAGACATGATTTCCCACACACAAAGCCACGTTGACTATCCATAATCAGTTCTTGCCTTTCCAAATACATGTACATCCTGTCCTTCAGGATTCCCTCCAACAACTTGCCCACCACTGACATCAAACTCACCGGTCTATAGTTCACTGGAGTGTGTGGAATGAATTCCCAAAGGAAGTCGTAGATGGAGGTACAGTTAAAACATTTCAGAAACATTTGGATAGGTACATGAATAGGAAAGGTTTAGAGGGATATGGGCCAAATGCAGGCAAGTGAGACTAGCTTTGGGAAATTTGGACCAGTTGGACTGATTTCTTTTCTCGTGCTATGTGATTCTATAACAATGAAAACAATCTCTCAGCATCTCCCCTCTCAAGTACTCTAAGAATCTCATATGTTTCAATAAGGCACATTCTAAATTCCAACCAGTTCGGGTCCAAACTGCACAATCTCTCCTCGTAAAACAGTCCTTCCGTGGCTGGCTTCAACCTGGTGAACCTTTCTGGATTATATCCAATGCCAGTATATCTTTCCTTCAATAATGGGTCCAAAACTGTTCACAATAATCCAATCATGATCTGGCTTCTACTTTTATAGTCCTTTCGTTTGAAATAAAGGTCAGCATTCCATTTGTCTTCCCTATACTTGCTGAACTTGGATGTTTAATTTTTTTTGTGATTTGTGGACAAGGACTCAAATTCCCCTGTTTGTAGCTCTGCAGTTCTTGTCCATTTAAATAAAGTTCAGTTCCTTTATTCCTCCTGCCAAACTGTATAACCTCACATTTTTCCACATTGCATTCCATCAGCCAAGTTTTTGTCCATTCAGTTAACCTGTCTTGACCTCTTCACAGACTCTTTGTGTCAACCTTATCACTTGCCATCCCACTTATTTTTTATATTATCCACAAACATGATTCCAGTAAATTTACTTTCCTCATCCAAGTCATTAATGTTATCGTAAATAATTGTGGCCCCAGCAATGAACCCTGTGGGACACCACTAGTTATAGGTATCCATCCTGAAAATGCCTCCTCTTATCCAAACTCTCTACATTCTATGAGTTAGCCAATCCTCTATCAATGCTAATATTCTCCAACATCAGTTATCTTATTAAGTAACCTAACATGTAGTACCATAACAAAGGCCTTCTGAAAATCCAAATATACTACTTCCACAGCTTCTCCTTTATCTGTCCTGCTTTTGACTTCCTCAAGAAATCTTTGTAAGGAATCATTTTCTTCAGGAGGTCATGCTGACATTCCTTGACCATATTATGTATTTCTAAATATTCTGCTATAATATCCTTTATAATAGTCTCTAACATTTTCCCAATAAAATATGTTAAGGTAACTGGCCCACAGTTATCTTTTTATCTAGGCAAAAGTGGGTACTGCAGATGCTGGAGATTAGAGTCAAGATTAGAGTGGTGCTGGAAAAGGACAGCAGGTCAGGCAGCATCTGAGGAGAAGGAAAATCGATGTTTTGGGCAAAGGCCCTTCATCTTTCTATCTCCTTCCCTTTCTAAATAAATGTGTTACATTGGCAGCTTTTCAATCCTCTGGGACTCTCCAGAATTTAAGAATTTTTAGAAGATGACAATCTGTGCATCCATTATCTCTTCAGCTACCTCCTTTAGTATCCCAGTATGTGTCCTATCAGGTCCAGGAAAGTTAATGATCTTTCACCCCATTATTTTCCCTAGCACACTTTTCTCTTCCTCTCCTTTTGCCCCTTGAATATTTAGTAGTTTTGGAACACTGTTTGTGTCTTCTACTGTGAAGACTGATGAGAAGTATTTATTCAACTCCTTGGTAATTTCTCAGATCCCATTACTATTTCTCTCAAGAGCCTGTGCTCATTTTAAGTTCTCACTTCCTTTTTTTACATTTAAAGAAGCTCTTGCTCTCCATCTTGATATTTCTTGCACGTTTGCCCTTAAAGTGTATTTTCTCCCTCTTTATTGTTTTTAGTCATCTTTTATTGGATTTAAAACTTTCCCAGTTTTCTGCTTGCTGATAATCTTTGCCACATTATATGTTTTTTATTTTCTTTCAATCTGAAGCAATCCTTAACTTCCCCTGTTAACCAAAGTTAGCTATCCCCTTCCTTGAATCCTTCTTCCTCATTGGCTGTGAGTCGCACATTATTTTCTTACATGTTCTGCCATTGTTCCTCAACTGGGTTTGCTGCTAAATTCCTTTTCCAGTGCTGTTGAGCCTGCTCTTCCCTCGTTCCTTTGTAATTGCTAGGATTGGCAGATATTAGCAAAAATAAGGTTGGATAGACTTGGACTATTTTCGCTGGAGCATCAGAGGCTGAGGGTTTGAAGTACATAAAATTATGAGAGCATCGATAGAAAGATAGGGGTAAAGTTTAAAATGTGAGGCAATTTTTTTCATGCAAAAAGTGGTAGGTTCCTGGAATATGCTGTCGGGGAGGTGGTAGAAACAGATACAATAGCAAACTTTAAGAGGGACTTAGAAAGATACATGAACAGTAGGGAATAGAGGTATACAGACCATGTGCAGGCAGATGGGACTTGTTTAGAATAGCAACATAGATGGCAAAGACATGGTGGGCTGAAGGACCTGTTCCTGTGCTCTCGTCTTACCCTTAGATTAGATTAGATTCCCAACAGTATGGAAACAGGCCCTTTGGCCCAACCAGTCCACACCGACCCTCCGAAGAATAACCCACCCAGACCCATTTCCCTCTGACTAATGCACCTAACACTATGGACAATTTAGCATGGCCAACTCACCTGAACTGCACATTTTTGGACTGTGGGAGGAAACCGGAGCACCTGGAGGAAACCCACACAGACACGGGGAGACTGTGCAAACTCCACACAGACAGTCACCTGAGGCTGGAATTGAACGTGGGACACTGGTGCTATGAGGCAGCAGTGCTAACCACTGAGCCACCGTACCGCCTTACTAAAACTTAGCACAGTTGTTTTCAACCCAACTTCCTGCCTCTCAAACTGAATACTAAATTCTACCATGTTATGGCTACTATTTCCGAGGGAATCTTTCACTCTGATTTATTAATCCTGGTTCATTACATGTCACCAGACCCAAAAGAGCCAAATTCCTGGTTAGAATTACCACATTATGTTCTAGGAAACTCACCTGCACACACTCTCTGAATTCTTGCTCATGGCTAACTGCCAATCTGACTATCCCAATCGACATGAAGATTAAAGTCACTCATGATTAACATTCTGCTTTTGTTAAATACCCTCAATATTTCATTGAATACTGTCTGAATGATTTCTAAAGAAGTGTTTGATAAAGTACCACATAAAGTTATAGAGGTCTACAGCACAGAAGAAAGGTCCTTCACCCATTGAGTCTGTGCTGGTCAAAAATAGGCATCCAACTGTTCTATCCCATTTTTCAGCAGTTGGCTCATAGCTTTGTATGCTGTGGAACTGCAAATGCAAATCTAAATGCTCCTTAAATGTTACGAAGGTTTCTGCTCTGACCACTCTCACAGGCATGAGTTCCAGATTCTCATCATCCTCTGGATAAAAAGATTTCCTCACATCTCCTCCAAACATTTTGCCTTATACCTTAAATCTATGCCTCCAGTAATAAGGATGTTAAGGATATGAATAATAGAACTGAGGCTTTCAGAATTGGAGGGTCAGTGTTGGATGAAAATTTAGTTTAAGGACAGGAAGCAGTGAATGATGGTCGTCAGCTGTCTTTCTGTTGTCTTTCTCTCAGAGCAGTGCTGGGACACTGCTTTTCTTGCTCAATTTAAATAACTTGAATATTGAGAGAAGAGTAATATTTTCATAATTGCTGATGATAAAATTATGGCAAACTGTAAGAACATTCAACAGCATAGGAGTGGGTCCTTCAACTCACAATGTTGTGCTGAACAAGATGCTAAATTAAACTCATCTCTTCTGCCTGCCCTTGATCCATATCCCCCCATTCCTTACATATTCTTGTGCTTATCTAAAAGTCCTCTTAAATGCCCCTATTGCATTTGCCTCCACCACAACCCCTGGCAGTGCAGTCCAGACTCTTACCACTCTCTATGTAAAAAACTTGCCCCTCACAGCTCCCTTGAACTTTACTCCTCTTATGTTAAATGCATGCCCCCTACTTTTAGACATTTTAACTCTGGCAGAAAGATTCTGACAGTTAATCCTATCGAAACAACTCATAATTTTATAGACTTCTATCAAGTCTTACCTCAGCCTCCGCCATTCCAGAGAAAAGAATCTGAGTTTTTCTAACCTCTCCTTTTAACTCATATCCTCTAATCAAGGCAGCATCCTGGTAAATCTCTTCTGCACACTCTCCAAAGCCTCTACATCCTTCCTATAATGGGGTGACCAGAACTGAATGCAATACTTATATGTGGCCTAACCAGAGTCTTATAAAAATGCAACATGACATCCTGACTCTTGTACTCGATTCCCCAACCAATAAAGACAAGCATGTCATGCAACTTCTTTACCACCCGATATACTTGCTTGGCCACTTTCAGGGAGCTATGGACTTGAACTTGAAGATCCCTCTGTACATCAATGCCATTCAGAGTCCTGCTAATAACTTTTTCTTAACATTTGATATCTCAAAGTGCAGCACCTCACACCAACCTGGATTAAACTCTTTGTAATTTCTCTGCCCACATCTGCAACTGATCTATATCCTGCTGTATCCTCGGACAACCTTCTACACTATCCATAACTCCACCGAAATAAGGAGGGAGAAGATTAAATATGAGACTAAGCTAGCCAATAAAATAAAGGAAGACTGCAAGTGTTTCTTTAGATATATAAAAGGCAAGGAAACGGCTGAGGAACTGAATAATTACTTTGCGGCAGTCTTCAAAGTGGAAGACATGTGTAATATCCCAAAAATTCAAGACAGTGAGGGGGGCAGAGCTGAGTATGGTGGCCATCACCAAGGAGAAGGTACTAAAAAAACTGAATGGCCTGAAGGTAGATAAATAACCTGGACCAGATGGACTACACCCCAGAGTTCATTGGGAGATAACTGAAGAGATAGTGGAAGCGTTAGTGGTGATCTTTCAGGAATCGCTAGAATCAGGGAAGGACTCAGGGGACTGGAAAATCACTAATGTGATCGGCCTGTTTAAAAAGGGAGTGAGGCAGACAATGGAAAATTACAGGCCAATTAGCCTAACCTCATGTTGTGGGTGAGATCTTTGAAACCATTGTGAAGGATGAGATTTCTGAATACTTGGAAGTGTATGGTAAAATAGGGCAAAGTCAGCATGGATTCATCAAGGGGAAGTCATGCCTGACAAATCTGTTAGAATTCTTTGAGGAAGTAACAGCAGGTTAGACCAAGAATGCCAATGGATGTTATCAAACTGGATTTCAAGAAGGCCTTTGACAAGGAACCAGACAGGAGGCTACTGAGTAAGATAAGGGCCAATAGTGTCAGAGGCAAGGTGCTAGCATTGATAGAAGCTTGGCTGGCTGAAAGCAGAGATTGGGGATAAGGGGGTCCTTCTCAGGATGGCAGCCTGTGACAAGTGGTGTTCCGCAAGGCTCAGTGCTGGGACCACAACTGTTCACTTGAGACATTAACGATCAAGATGAAGAAACTGAGAGCATTATGGCTAAGTTTGCAGATGATACAAAGATAGGTAGAGGGACAGGTAGCATTGAGGAGGTGGAGAGGCAGCAGAAGGATCTGGACTGGTGAGTAGTGTGGGCAAACAGGTGGGAGATGGAGTACAACGTTGTGAAGTGTGAGGTCATGCACTTTGATTGGAAGAATAGAGGCATGAACTATTTTCTAAAGGGGGAGAAAATTCAGAAGTCTGAAGTGCAAAATGACTTGGGAGTTCTAGTCCAGAAATCTCGCAAGGCAAACTTATAAGTGTGGTCAATAGTTAGGAAGACAAATACAATGATGGTATTTATTTTGAGAGGGCTTGTATATAAATGCAGGCATATATTTCTTAGGCTCTATAAGGCCGTGATTAGATCACATTTGAAGTATTGTGCACAGTTTTAGGTCCCATATCTCAGGAAGGATGTACTGACCCTGGAGCATGTTCAGAGGAGGTTTACGAGAATGGGCCCAAGAATGAAAAGCTTAACATATGAAGAATGTTTGAGGACTCTAGGTCTATGCTCGATGGAGCTTAGAAGGACGAAAGTGGATCTAATTGAAACATACAGAATACTGAATGTTCTGAACAGAGTAGATATTGGGAAGATGTTTCCATTGGTAGGACAGCACACTCTTAGAGTAAAGGAAAGACCTTTTAGAATGGAGATAAGGAGTAACTTCTTCAGGCAGATAATGATGAATCTTTGGACTTCATTGCTACAGAAGGCTCTGGAAGCCAGATCATTGAATATATTAAGACAGATATTCTGAGTTCCTGAGTATCAAGGGGCTCAAGGGTTATGTGGAGAAAGAGGGAGAATGGGGTTGAGAAACTTATCAGCCACGATTGAATGGCAGAGCTGACCTGATGGGCTGAATGGCCTAATTTCTGCTCCTATGTCTTATGGCCTAGACCTTTTCTTGTTAGAATTCTTTCTTTTAAGCTTTCTTCATTTTTCTATCTTTTTCCCACAAGAAAAGAGACTGTGAGAGATGCTTTCTGAAGCAGGTTGTGGCTGGTCAGGATTTACGACGAACTTCGATAAAATGGCCATAAATTAAAGCATGCTGGGAAATGGAAGCCAACCTTGAGTAAAGTGACATGCTGCATTATCTAGATAGGCTCCAGCTGCCCACAGTTTGCAAACAAACCTGATAGCTGCAGACCCTGCAATACACACTTGAAGTTGGATTTGAATGGGACAATGGAATGTCGCCGTCAGGATAATCAGGAGCATTCGCATCATTCACCAGACATTGAGGCACCTCGCACTCTTATTTGGAGGAGGATGCATGCACCCAGCACCTACCATAATGGATACCTAAGGGCCATCCTGCCATCAACGTGCCAGTGCTGGTTGGGTCTGATCAATCAGGGTAATAGAACCCGATCAATCCATTGGCAGATCCCGAGACCCTCCCAAAAGGGCACAAAGACTTTGAAGGATAAGAATCACTGCAAAACCCTGCTCAGAGCGGTAACTCGAGAATAACTACCGAAAGAGAAGACACCCCTGAGACCCTCGGGAGAAGACCAGACGACATCACCACGTGGAGCCTGGTTAAGTTCTAGTGTGGTGGTGGCTGATCATACAACGTTATTTTAATGCATAAAGTAGTTTGTAGTGTTTATCGTTAGTTTATAGTATACTTTATTATTCTAACATTAATTGTGTCAAATAAATGAGTATTATTGTGTATCATTATTAATAGTTGACTCACAGTCCTTTTCCTGAATATGAGAATTTATAACACGCTGTGACTCCATCAGAGCTCTCTTGTCAGGTAGAATTTGACTGAATCAAAAGACATTAGTAAGCCTCAAATTATCCGTCTCACTGCTTCTAAAAGCAACAATGCATTACATAGCTCCCGATTTGCAACACTGAATTTTTAATTTGCAAAACTCTCCTGGTAATTCAATTAGATCAGTCCAATTTGCATTTCAATTTATAGTTCCAATAAAAAAGGAATTCTGCTCCCTCTTACAATTCAATTGAAGAAACTAGGAGTGTTCTCCTTGAAGGGCAGATTTGGTTGGCAACAAGTTTATGATCGGGTTAGATAGGTTTGACATGGAAATACTCTAGCCATCAGCTGATTGTTTAGATTACTTACAGTGTGGAAACAGGCCCTTCGGCCCAACAAGTCCACACCGACCCTCCGAAGAGCAACCCACCCAGACCCATTCCCCTACACCTAACACTACAGGCAATTTAGCATGGCCAATTCACCTAACCTGCAAATTTTTGGACTGTGGGAGGAAACCCACACAGACACGGGGAGAATGTGCAAACTCCACACAGACAGTTGCCTGAGGCGGGAATTGAACCCGGGTCTCTGGCGCTGTGAGGCAGCAGTGCTAACTGTTGTGCTACCGTGCCGCCTGAAAATGATCGGGTTAGATAGGTTTGACATGGAAATACTCTAGCCATCAGCTGATTGTAGAAGGACTCATGGGCAGTTCTAAGGTTTTTGCCCTGCTCCTCGGATGCTGCCTGGCCTGCTCTGCTTTTCCAGCACTACTCTAATCTAGTTCTAAGGTTTTGTCCAAGAGATTTAAGAGGGTTATAAGGCAGTGAGCAACAATGGCATGAACCTCACTGCCCATATGGGACTGGAAAAAGATGAATTATTTCAAAAACAAATTGAATGTGGAATGCAGGATTTTGGGGATAGAGTGAAGGCTTGCAGCTAATTGGATTGCTTCACTGGGAACTGCATAGTTTGATGGATCAGCCTTTTTGACCCACATGGAATGAGTCAATCATGTTATGTTTCACTTTTGTTACAGAACAGCATCTGCCTCTGATGATACCAGCTCTGAGTTGCAGAGAGTATCTGCTCTAGATCCAGGAGGGCTGCTCTCCCAGAATTCATTCCGAGGACAAGGGGCACTGTCCAGGTAAAGAGAATAATCAAGTGCACAGGTCACTGAGCTACCCGTCTTCATGGACAACACCGCTGTCAATCACATTCAGGTCTTCACCCTCAGACTTTTAACTCAGTCACCCTTCAACCTATTGCCCTTGCCCCGCTCACCTTTGACACTTTTGAATTAGTCACCGTTGACCTGCTCAAGCTGTAATATAGTTCAGGCAATGGGGAAACCCTGTCTGATTGAAACCTTGCCATTGGGAAGGTGGAGGGGTAGGAACACTGACAGCCAGTCTCCTGTCCTTGGCTCCTATCACCCCCTTGACTCCTATTGTACCTTCACACACTTGTGTTGAAGGATCCAAAGGCTAATTCCTGGTTTTGTCCCTGAATCAACACCACCAGCAGCCACACATCCCAGGTGCATTGCTGACAATGGACAGCTGCCAAACTCTGTTGGCTGGAAGTATTTGCTGGATGGAATTTGGCATTATAGATAATAGACAATAGGTGCAGGAGTAGGCCCTTCAGCCCTTCGAGCCAGTATCACCATTCATCATGATCATGGCTGATCATACACAATCAGCATCCTATTCCTGCCTTATCCCCATAACCCTTGATTCCATTATCTTTAAGAGCTCTATCCATCTCTTTCTTGAAAGTATCCAGAGACTTGGCCTCCACTGCCTTCTGGAGCAGAGCATTCCATATATCCACCACTCTCTGGGTGAAGAGGTTTCTCCTCAACTCTGTTCTAAATGGCCTACCCCTTATTTTTAAACTGTGTCCTCTGGTTCTGGACTCACCCATCAGCGGAAACGTGCTTCCTGCCTCCAGACTGTCCAATCCTTTAATAATCTTATATGTCTCAATCACTTCTCCTCCCATCCTTCTAAATTAGTGTATACAAGCCCAGTCGCTCCAATCTTTAAACATATGATAGTCCTGCCATTCTGGGAATTGACCTCGTGAACCTACACTGCACTCCCTCAATAGCCAGAATGTCCTTCCTCAAATTTGGAGACCAAAACTGCACACAATACTCCAGGTAGGGCCCTGTGCATCTGCAGAAGGACCTCTTTGCTCCTATACTCAATGCCTCTTTTTATGAAGGCCAGCATGCCATTGGCTTTCTTCACTGCCTGCTTGTACGTGCATGCTTGCTTTCATTGACCGATGTACAAGAATACCCAGATCTCATTGTACTTCCCTTTTACCTAACTTGACTACATTTAGATAGTAATCTGTCTTCCTGTTCTTACTACCAAAGTGGATAACCATACATTTATCCAGATTAAACTGCATCTGCCAAGTATCTGCCTACTCACCTAGCCTGTCCAGGTCACCCTGTATTCTCCTAATATCCTCCTCACATTTCACCCTGCCACCCAGCTTTGTGTCATCAACAAATTTGTGAATATTATCTTTAACGCCTTCATCCATATTGTTAATGTACATTGCAACAGCTGTGGTACCAGCACCGAACCTTGTGGTACCCCACTGGTCATTGCCTGTCATTCCAATAGGGACCTGTTTACCACTACTCTTTGCTTCCTTTTAGTCAGCCAATCCAAGTCAGTATTTTGCCCCCAATACCATATGCCCTAATTATCAAAAGCTTTCTGAAAGTCCTGGTATGCTACATCCACTGGCTCTCCCTTGTCCGTCTTCATAGTTACATCCTCAAAAAATTCCAGAAGATTAGTCAAGCACGATTTCCCCTGCATAACTCCATGCTGATTCTGACCCATCCTGTTACTGCTATATAAATGAGTCATAATTGGCTGTTATGTGCCTGAGTGGTACTTAATTTACTCAGCCTTCTTGACAAGCAATGGGGGTGGGGTCTTAGTTAAGACCTGCCACCTGCATTTGATGCAACTCTCTGTCTCTCATTCACACTCTTTGACTGATGTGGCATCCATCTGTGATCAGTCACCTTGTGGGAGCTCCACCTGACCAGAGATACATTCCTTACATAAAGCAGTTCAAAACTTGCTCCTTTATAAGCTTCACCTTGGCTGTAAACCTCCAGAATATTCACTCCCTCCCCTCCCCAACCCCAAAGCCTTCCCTAATTGCCTTGTCCCCCACCATTGCAGAGTCAAACACTCTCCATATCCCAGTACTGACTCCACTTCCATCGTGCCTGATTAATGATTGAGGAATGAGGAAAGTGGGGAACATGAAATGTTTGTTTGGAATTTAGGAAATCTTTAATTTTGGAACCACTTTGCAGAATGTGGAAACCTGAAGAGGAGCAGGAAACTCAGAGGCAGGTGTAATTGCGCAGACAGTTAAATTCACACAAGGTGTTTGAAGTGATTGTATGTAATGGTTGCCACAGACTGCACACAAAGGCAGAGCTGGATATCACACAACTACAAGAAGTTAGCTAGTACACTAACCGCAATTGCAATTCTCCATAAACATTATCAATTGCAGTTTCAAATTACCCAATAAACATGGTTCCAAAGTGATTATTTATTAGGAAAACAGTCTGTTAACTTTTGTCAGTACCACTTCCATCAGTCTCTGCACATGGATTTCATGCTAGTGTTAAAACATGCAGGTCTTCAAAAGATTTGCATCTGCATTGTCTTTGGCTATTTGTCTAGTATCTGCTCATTCCCAGGAAGTGTCATTCCTGTGGTGAGTACTGCTGCCATGGTAACTATTGATACTGATCCATTTTCATTGCTGAGTCTCTGAGACTGAAGGTTATTCCATACTTTACGCAGAGGTTGATATAACTTCTTACCGATAGGCTATGTGCAATGAAGATACAGCTTCTTTGGTTGTATATAAACGTATGAGGTTATTAGAAGAGTATCTGGTCATTCACCTCCGAGATTCGAGGTGACAATTATTCAACACCGGTCTTCGGTAGGCACATATGCTGACATTTGTTGAGAGTGTTTGTCGTGGATCACATAGTGTATCCAAATGATTCTTCACATTCAATTACATATAGTTAAGAGAAGACTCAACAACACAAATTTACTTAATATGGATATTTATTAAATAAATAAAAAGATGGAAAAAAACCAAGTCTCACGCCCTTCTGCCCATCAATCAATGTTCTGGAAGCTTAGTTTTGTTCCCAGCACCGTTCGCGATTCCAGTCTGAGGGGAAGTCCAATGATTCAGAATGAAAGTCTCTCTCTTATAAAATATAACAAACCGCAAGTACAGAGAAACAATTGATTGTGCTGTCTTTGGCACATACAGAAATGTGAGTCACCCATCAAGAGACTTATTTAAGGTCATATAGCATTAACAATTCTAACCCATTCTATACAATCTACCCCTGATGATATTTATAGCGCATGTTACAGTTGCAGATGCTGGTGCAAATCAGTGATAGCCACACGAAGAACACATAATAAGAGTATGTAAACTACACCAGAAAATTAACTACAATGAAAATAACCAATATCAATATGACCAATACAACAATAGGGTGTATCATCAAATTAATGATCCCAATGGCCTTAAATCAATCCCACCAGTGATCTACGGTCAAGGCCATAATGGAATCAGTAAGTTGTGTTAACATTGTGTTCCCATTTCATCACGTGTTTGACAGCCTCTGATGGGATCAAAATTGAGAGGATCCCACAAAGGATTAACATCATCATGCTTACACTAACATCAGTAATATTCTTAATTGCAATCTGCGCAACTGCATCAAACATATATTAATCTATTCCAGCTCCTATCCTGGGGTCAAAGATCCCCTTCCTGTTTCCTTTTGGTGATCATGTGGTGAGGGCCTTTAGAACATGCAAGAGGGAGAGAGATAGAGAGAGGAAAGGGAGAGCCAGATCAGCTGGTTGTTCGTCAATTCCTTTCTGTTCTGATGTTTAGATCTTTCTGTGCGTTTTAATTTTAATTACTGCAGCCACCTAACTGTGGCAACCAGGATATCGTCTACATTTTTCCAGTTAATCTACTGACATACTTTGCTCTAAAATTCAGTATATTCCAGATTCAGGTTCCTTAATTTGTGTGTTTTTTTATTATCCTCCAGTTCCGAATCCACATATCACCTTGACCAATAACAGTAAAATAACATCATGCATCGACTCAAAATTTCTACAGCTCTCTTCATCAGTATTCATTGTGAGGATACCTCTTCAATATGTTTCCTTCCTTGCCAATTTCATGAATGAATGTATCATTGAGTGGTAACTACCTCCATGTGCAAATACCCCCTTTGAGCTACAGTATACATGCTATCAAACAATAGAGCTGTAACATTCATCTGGCTTTATCTTCAGCTTATGCTTCCTACCTTTTATTTTTCCTGGGGTTCCCTTACTACCAACTCCTACACCACCAGAGTCTGAGCTCAGCCTTCTTTCACATACACTAACTGTCCTAACACATTACAGTTTCACTTACTGGTTTAAACACTGCAGTACATGCATCATACAAACACTCAAGATGGGGTATCTGTTTGTCATCCGATGGACCCTTTCAGTCAGTCCACTATTACTCCTCCCAGAGTCCATATTCTTTCATTATAGTAACATTTTGACATAATAGCCAATCACACTTATTACTTTGATTTCAATTCGTTTTACAAGCCTTTCACTAATACTATTTTCATTGTTTTAAAGTCAGTTTCTTGATGGATTATGTGTCAGTGTCTTATCCTTTAAACTGTGTTATTGTGCTCTTCAAGGCCACACTATTCCGTTCCACAAATAGGTGTACATGTCTGAGACCTGTTCTTCAGTGCATGTTTTTCTAACTCATGTTTGTTACCTCCAAGGTAACATTCACTTTTACACGCTTACATCCGTATCTCAAGACCATGTCACATATTCTTGACTCCCATGTAATCTTAACAAATGATCTATGAGGTTTTACTTATCTCTCCACATATGGTCCTGATGCCTCAGGTAGTGACTTGATCTCAAATTCAGTCTTTCTTAACAAGAAAAAAAGGACACAAAGAGAAAGCTATCATAGAGTCAGAGAGATGTACAGCATGGAAACAGACCCAACCAGATATCCTAAATAAGTCTAGTCCCATTTGCCAGGCACTTGGTCAAAATCCCTCTAATCCCTTCCAATTTTCTGCCGAATCAGATGCCTTTTAAATGTTGTAATTGTATCAGCCTCCATCACTTCCTCTGGCAGCTCAATCCATACATGTATCAACCGCTGCGTGAAAACGATGCCACTTGGGTGTGTTTTAAACCTTTCTCTCCTCACCCTCTGGTTCCGGACTCTCCCAACCCAGGGAAAGGACTTTGTCTATTTACCCGATCCATGCCCCACATGATTTTTTAAACCTCTACAAGGTCACCCCTCAGCCTCCAATGCTCCAGGGAAAGCAGCCCCAGTCTTTTCAGCCTCCCCCTATAGCTCAAACTCTCCAACCCTGGCAACATCCTTGTGAATCTTTTCTAAATCCTTTCAAGTTTCACAACATCCTTCCTTTAGGAGGGAGACCAGAACTGCACACAATATTCCAAAATTAGCCTAACAAATGTCCTGTGCAGCTGCAACACCGACCTCCCATCTCCTATACTCAATGCTGTAATCAATAAAGGCAAGCATACCAAACACCTTCCTCACTATCCTATCTACCTGTGACTGCACTTTCAAGGAACTATGAACCTGCATTCCAAAGTCTCTTTGTTCAGCAACACTCCCTAGTTCCTTACCATTAAGTGTAGAAGTCCTGCCCTGATTTGCCTTTTCAAAATGTAGCACCTCTCATTTATCTAATTTAAAATCCATCTGCCACTCCTCAGCACATTGGCCTATCTGATCAAGATCCCATTGTACACTCAGGTAACCTTCTTCACTGTCCACTACACCTACAATTTTGGTGTCATCTGCAAATTTACTAACTATACCTCCTATGTTCAGATCCAAATCATTTATATAAATGATGAAAAGTAGTGGACCCAGCACTGATCCTTGTGGCACACCAGGTTCACAGTCACAGGCCTCCAGTCTGAGAATCAACCCTCCACCATCACCTCCTGTCTTCTACCTTCAAGCCAGTTCTTTGACATAGGATCCTTACAGTGTGGAAACAGGCCATTTGGCCCAACAAGTCCACACTAACCCACCGAAGCGTATCCCACCCAAACCCATTCCCCTACCCTAAAACTTTACATTTCCCCTGACTAATGCACCTAACGTACACATCCCTGAACACTATGGGCAATTTAGATTAGATTACTTACAGATTACTTACAGTGTGGAAACAGGCCCTTCGGCCCAACAAGTCCACACCGACCCGCCGAAGCGCAACCACCCATACCCCTACACTTACACCTTCACCTAATACTACGGGCAATTTAGCATGGCCAATTCACCTGACCTGCACATCTTCGGACTGTGGCAGGAAACCAGAGCGCCTAGAGGAAACCCACGCAGACATGGCGAGAATGTGCAAACCTCACACAGGCAGTCGCCCGAGGCTGGAATCGAACCTGGGTCCCTAGCACTATGAAGCAGCAATGTGGGCAGCACAATGGCACAGTGGTTAGCACTGTTGCCTCACAGCGCCAGAGACTTGGGTTCAATTCCTGCCTCAGGCGACTGACTGTATGGAGTTTGCACATTCTCCCCGTGTCTGCGTGGGTTTCCTCCGGGTGCTCCGGTTTCCTCCCACAGTCCAAAGATGTGCAGGTCAGGTGAATTGGCCATGCTAAATTGTCCGCAGTGTTAGGTAAGGGGTAAATGTAGGGGTGTGGGTGGCTTGCGCTTCGGCGGGTCGGTGTGGACCTTGTTGGGCCGAAGGGCCTGTTTCCACACTATAAAGTAATCTAATCTAATCTAATCTAATCTAATCTAATCTAATCTAATCTAATCAATGCTCACCACAGAGCCACTGTGCTGTCCTCCACTGAGCTAACATGCCACCCTGTATCCAAATTCTTCCGTATTCCATGTGATCTAACCTTGCCAACTAGTCTACCTTGAGTAACCTTGTCAAACGCCATACTTAAGTCCACAGAGATCACATCCACCACTTTGCCCTCATCAATTCTTTTTGTTACTTCAAAAAACTCAATCAAGTTAGTGAGACATGATTTCCCATGCACAAAGCCATGCTGACTATTCCTTATATCAATCTTGTGCTCTCATCTAAACTTCCTTTTCACTAAAATGCATTTTACCCTCAACTGCTGTTTCAACTCATTATTCTAATCTTTGTCTTCTGCCATCAGTCTCCACCCTTAACCATTTTGCCTCATCCAATTTTGCAACTTAACTATTACTACCTATCTCATTCCAGAGATCTGGAGGGATTTGTAGTCCATGGAAGATAATCTTATACTACTTTAAAACTGAAGCCAATCATTTCTGTTGATTCAGGAAAAGCATACTTTGTTCTTTCTCGAAGATGATCCACATTTTTAAAAAAAATTACTTGATAACTCATTCAAGATACTTGATATATCCCTATGTGAATTTGTCCAAATTCAATATTCTGTTTACTCCCTTAAAGTAACTAACCTTATTTTAGGTATTGAAACCACTGAGACTGTATGCATGCACTTTATCATTTCCCAGAATCCCTTTAAATTTTCAGGTAACTATTCTATGTTTTAGAATATCAGGGCATGTGAATCTTAGTATAATTTTTGTCATGATATGCTTAATTGTACCCAGGCTCAGTAGTTTTGAGATTTCTGATACTCTATACGTTTAATGTTTTCACCGTAGTTCTCCAACTACTGAGATATGTTATTTAAGTTTGGCTTGATGGATTGAGGGTGCCTCATCCATCACTGTGTTGCAATGTCGAAAGTGTGCAAATAGTTAACCTTCAGTGCCTCCAGTTTCTAAAACAAAAACTTCCATCCATTCCACATGAAGCAGAATGGGTTAATTAGTATTAATCTAAAATGGATTCAAAAAAGGGGGTGGGGCCTAAACTCTTGCACATAATTATGTCATCCATTTTTCCTCTATCTTTAAGGAAATAAGTGTGTTATAATTAATAAAGGGGAAGCCTACCTCCTTTGTTAGACTGTAATTCCTCTATCTAGTTTCTTCACATTTTAGAATACACCATCAAATAATTTTGTTCAAAGAGAATTGCATTTCCAAAATTCCAGCCTCTGTTACTTGGATGCTTTCAACCCTCAATGCTCAAATCTTACCATCCTGAAGTAAAGATTCACTCATTTTAAAACAGTATTTGGAAGTTCACTCTGGCCAGAAATTGAAATTCCAAACAGAGTAATTTCTGAAATTAAAATTTACCTGAGATTCTTTCCTCAGTCCAGACACAAGGAGCCAATTCCAAAAGATAAATTTGTACTAAGCTTTGCAAACCAAATTTTTGACTCAACATTTTATCGCAGATTTTTGCTTTACACAACCACTTAAAAGGACATTACGTTAACCATATATGTTCCACACTGATACAGGCACAAACTTTAAATCACCATAGATTTCCAAAATGCAAACTGACATTAAAACATCCCTAGATCTAGAGGCCTAGGGAATAAAAACACACAAATTGCACAATTTCATTTCAGTGTTTTTCCTTCTCTTATATATTTTCATGAATCCCATCTTTGTCGTCAAACATTTCTTGGATCACAAAGTGTATGGAAATGATTCTTTGGATTAGATTAAAAGTAGTTAAGAGAAGACTCAACAACACAAATTTACTTAAATATAAACATTTATTAAGTAAATAAAAAGATGAAAAAGAAAGGAAATAAACAGTAAGTCTCATGCCCTTCTGCCTTTCTCAATTCTTCATGAAGTACTTGGAATTTTTTAGACATGAATAGAGTACCGTTGTCACTAATCACAATGCTTGTAGTACCTCACTAACTGCAGTATACTCTGAGGAATCACACTGACAGTCATTGATCTCAGCTAGTCTAACACCACACAATCTGAATTAGTCTGCAAATGACAAGATAATCAGTTAATCTCTCTATAATCCTCATTCTTTCTGTGTTAATCCCTGAATGACCCCTCACAGTCCTGGTGTTCATCTTTCTCAAATGCCTCATTCTCTGTGTTAATCTCTCTCTAACCTCAATCTCTTCCTATTAGTCTTTCTCTATCCAGCACTATCACTGTGTCAATCTCTCTCTAACCCCTCATTCACTCTGCTTTAATCTCTCACTAGCTCTTCACTTTCCAAATGTTAATCTCTCTCTAACCCCTCACACTGTCAATTTTAATCTCTAACTACTCACCATCTGTATTAATCTTTCTCTAACCCATCACTCTCTCTGTTAATTTGTCCCTAATCTCTCAGTCTCACTTTGTTAACTCCCTGTAGCCCCTCACTCTGTCTCTATGTTAATCACTTTAACCCACTCCCTCTGATTTCATCTCTCTCTCACTCTAATCCCTAAATTGCCCAGTGTAAATCTCTCCCTAACCCCTCATTATCTCTGTATCTCATTCTCAGGATTGTTCATCTGGTTGTTGTCCTGAGGGACTGGGCCCACAGGAGTCTACAGGAAAAGGAGCCGAGGCCTGACTCCTTCCTGGAGAGGTTTCGGGGACCCGAGCTGCGGACAGTGGTCAGCAGAGTGAGCGGCAACACTGCCCAGGAGGAGGGCCAACCCCGAAAGAAAAGGCAAGTAGCTCATGAAACCTGGGAAAGTAACATAACATATACCTCTGGCCAGTCAGATGGCTCCAGGTCTCTTGCAATGAGTATGATATTCACTGAGTGATACACAGTGTGAGGCAGGTACTGTACAGCGAGTTGCTAACCCCATCAACTAACTCCATGTTTATCTGGAAATGTGAATGGTGTGAATATTGGGCTGTTTCTGCTCACATGGAAAGGTCCTTCCACCTGTTTGATTCTGGGCTCCTGTTTATTTTGCAGAAAGCGGTCAGTGTTTGTGCTGGACCCGGCCAACAGTGTGTATTACCTCTGGTTGACTGTCATCACCTTACCTGTCATCTATAACTGGTGCTTCCTGGTGTGCAGGTAAGGATGACATTACTGAGCAATCATCCAGATACTCACACTGTAGCAATGGTGCTGACCAAGATTGGCACCTTCAGGCCCAGGTGAATTGTAGTGAAGTGGAACCCCATGGCAGAACAATACAGAGAGAGAGATATAGAGAGAGATTGAGAGAGACTGGCATCGGGCCTGTCGATTTTCCAACTACATGGGATTGAAATATTCAGACACAGTCAGGTGTTGGACCATTGTTTGCTTCAATATCCTAACTCATTTTCAGGTTGTAAATTGGAGCCAGCTCCCTCGTCTGAAAGACGACAAAAGTCAGGAAATTATGGTATGTATATGTGTCCACAAATGCCTCAGAGTGATGTTCAACCAAGGAATCAGTTTTCTGCAAGATGCTTGGCTACTTTTGCAGAATCTCCCAAAACTGCAGCTGTACCACTGTCATTGTGACCCCGATTAATGATAGTACTGGGCAAGTCAGATCCCGGAATGAAACCTGTCTTTTGTTTTGTTAAGTTAATCACGATGGTGGTTAGTCACTGAAATACATTCACATGAGACAGCAGATTTTGCTTCAGGACAGTAAAGATGTTCATGACATAAAAGAAGAAGATTAAGAAAGAAAAAGTAAGAAAGAAAGAAAGATTTTAAGTCACGCAGCAAAACAAAATTTCAAAACATTTTTCCTGACACTATCCATCTGAGACTGACATCCAGAAAATTGATACCCCTACCTTTATTTTCCTATTTAACAGTTTCCTCACAGTTACTTTCATGTGGACTGTGAAATAATTTCATAAGTCCTTTCCAAATCTCCCGACATGAACATTAAACAAACCTGATATACAAAACTTCCTTAGCTCTAATAACTGAATAAGTCAAATGAAACTCCTTATTTGGAGGATTCCTAAACTGAACCCTTCCACTGAGGTAGCTGGTTTCTTGAACTGCTCTGATCTTTTTTGAAGAGAAAAACTAAACTTGTTTCAAGGTTCAATACTGGTATTTTTTGAACTGAATTAAAAGAAAATCTGCTTAATCTTAGATTCCTAGAGTCATACAGTCATAGAGATGTACAGCACGGAAACAGGCCCTTCGGTCCAACTTGTCCATGCCAACCAAATATCCTAAATTAGTCTTGTCCCATTTGCCAACATTTGGCCCAAATCCCTTAATACACTCATCCAGATGCCTTTTAAATATTGTAAATGTATCAGTCTCCATCACCTTCTCTGGCAGCTCAGTCCATATACACAACCTTCTGTGTGAAAATGTTGTCCCTTTTATATCCCTTTTAAATACTCCCCCTGTCACCTTAAACCTGTAATCTTGGTCTCCCCTACCCTGGCGAAAAGACCTTGGCTATCCACGATATTATAAACTTCTGTAAGGTCACACCTCAGCTTCCGTCACTCCAGGGAAAATTGCCCCAGCCAATTCAGCCTCTCCCTACAGCTCAAACCCTCCAACACTGGCAACATCTTTGTAAATCTTTTCTGAATTGCATCAGCACGTGGACTTTGTGATGAGAGGGGGTATCACATTAATGCATCCAGAGCAGAGCCCCAGCCCCACCTTGGCTCCTCAGACCACGTCGCTGCTATGTAAATCCCAGCATGCGGACCGCTCGTCAGATGTGTCAAACCGGTTCTGAAGCAAGTGAGAACCTGGCTGGCAGAAGCCATTTCTGCTCTTCAAGACTGCATTGAGCACACTGACTGGCCCATGTTTAAAGAGGTGGCAACCAATGGCGATTCCATCAACTTAGAGGAGTACACGGTTCGGTGATTTGCTACATTAGCAAGTGCACTGATGATGTCACTGTGTCAAAGACCTCTCGCCCAAACCAGAAGCCATGGATGACCACAAAGGTGGTTAGTCACTGAAATGCATTCACATGAGACAGCACATTTTGCTTCAGGACAGTAAAGATGTTCATGACATAAAAGAAGAAGATTAAGAAAGAAAAAGTAAGAAAGAAAGAAAGATTTTAAGTCACGCAGCAAAACAAAATTTCAAAACATTTTTCCTGACACTATCCATCTGAGACTGACATCCAGAAAATTGATACCCCTACCTTTATTTTCCTATTTAACAGTCTCCTCACAGTTACTTTCATGTAGACTGTGAAATAATTTCATAAGTCCTTTCCAAATCTGCTGACATGAACATTAAACAAACCACTGCTGAGGCCCCGTGGTTCCGCCTTCAGAGTAGATGACAAGGCAGCCCTAACAACAGCGAGGGCCAACCTGACCCGGGCCATCAAAGAAGTAAAGTATGCACATGCACAGAGAATACACAGGCTTTTTCAAGGCAGCACTGATATGTGAAGCATGTGCAAGTGTATTCAAGCCATTACTAACCACAAAGCAGCATTGCCTGCTTGTGCTGTTGGTGCTTCCCACCCGGATGAGTTGAATAACTTGAGGCACAGTTTGAGGGACGAAATGACGTGGCAGCGAGGAAGAGCATCCCCCAATCCAATAACCATTTGTTGTGTCTTACCACGGCTGACGCAAGGAAAACCCTATGCAGAGTCAACCCACGTAAGGCTGCTGGATCAGATAACATCCCTAATAGAGTGCCCAGAGGATTCTCTGATGTGCTGGCGGATGTTCTCATGGGCATCTTTAAAATCTCCCTGAGTTGCACCATAGTTCCAGCGTGTTTCAAGGCCGCTATCATTGGCCCCGTGCTGAAGACATCTTCAGTGTCCTGCCTCAACGACTACCTCACCATTGCGAGAAGCTCGTGATGAAGCATATTACGACATTGCTGCCCTCCTCACAGGACACTGCAGTTTGCGTATCGTCCCAACCACTCAACAGATGATGCCATCTCCACCACCCTCCATCTGGCCCTTGCCCGCCTGGAAAAGAAGGACACCTACATCAGACTATAGTTCATAGACTTCAGTTCTGCATTTAACACTATCATTCCTCAGTACCTGATTGGAAAACTGAGTCTGCTGGGCCTAAATAAATAAATGTAGCTGGATCCTGGACTTCCTGACTGGGAAAGCTCAGTTAGTCCGGATTGGGAACAGTGCCCCCAACACCATCACACTGAGCACGTGTCCACCCCACCCCAGGGCTGTGTGCTCAGTCCACCGCTGTTCACCTTGCTGATAGACAGAAAGCAATGCTCAGCTCGAATCATATTATTAAGTTCGCTGATGACATGGCAGTAGTGGGTCTCATTAGCATGAACGACGAGTCAGCATACCAAGAGGAGGTGCAGTGGCTAATGGACTGATGCAGAGCAAACAACCTGTCTCTGAACATGGACAAGACGAAAGAGATGTCTGTTGACTTCTGGAAGGTATGGAGCGACCACTCTCTGCTGGACATTGACGGCTCCCCAGTGGAGGTAGTGAAGAGCACCAAATTTCTTGGCATCCACATGGGGGAGAATCTTACTTGTTCCCTCAACACCAGCTCCGTAGACAAGACAGTCCAGCAGCATCTCTACTTTCTGCGCAGGCTGAGGAAAGCCCACCTCCCATCCCCCATCCTCAGCACATTCTACAGAGGGCTCATTGAGTGTACCCTGAGCTGCTACATCACTGGCTGATTCAGGAATTGCACTGTCTCAGATTGTCAGACCTACAACGGATAGTGAGGACAGCTGAGAAGATCATCGGGGGCTCTCTTCCCTCCATTACAGACATTTACACCACTTGCTGCAAGTACAAGACTAACAGCATTGTGGGCAACCCCACACATCCTTCATTCAAACTCTTCTCTCTCCTTCCATCTGACAGAAGATACTGGAGCATTCAGTCTCTCACAGCCACTCTGTGCAATAGTTTCTTCCCCCAAGCCATCAGGCTCCTTAATACTGTTTGATCACACTCTACTCCATTTGCAATTTTTGGAAGAGTTTTTGAATTGCTGCTAAAACAATGTTTTATTAATGATCATTCATTGTTACATTTACTAACCCATCCTTCTACGCCCTCATTCAGGACATCTATAAAAATGACAAATAGCAGTGGCCCCAAAACAGATCCTTGCAGTATACCACTAGTAACTGAACAGAGTCTGGATTAGAGTGGTGCTGGAAAAGCACAGCAGGTCAGGCAGCATCTGAGGAGCAGGAAAATTGACATTTCGGGCAAAAGCCCTTCATCAGGAATGGAGGCAGGGAGCCTCCAGGGTGGAGAGATAAATGGGAGGGGTGGAGGGGGGAAGCTAGGGAGAAAATAGCAAAGAGTACAATGGGTGGATGGAGGAGGGAATGACTGAACTCCAGGATGAACATTTCCCATCAACCAACACCCTCTGTCTTCTTTCAGCTAGCCAATTTCTGATCCAAACCACTAAATCACCCTCACTTCCATGCCTCCATACCTCTGTGCAATAGTCTACCGTGGGAAGCCTTATCAAATACCTTACTGAAATCTGTATACACCACATCAACTGCTTTAACCTCATCCATCTGTTTGGTCACCTTCTCAAAGAAATCAATAAGGTTTGTGAGGCATGACCTACCCTTTGCAAAATCGTGTTAACTATCCTTAATCAACTTATTCCTCTCTAGATGATTATAAATCCTATCTCTTATAACCTTTTCCAACACTTTACCCACAACCGAAATAAGGCTGACAGGTCTATAATTAACAGGGTTGACTCTACTCCCCTCCTTGAACAAGTGAATAACATTTGCTATCCTCCAGTCTTCTGGCACTATTTCTGAAGACAATGATGACATAAAGATCAAAGCCAAAGGCTCTGCAATCTCTTCCCTGGTTTCCTCTTTCAAGGAGCTATGCACCTGCACACAAGGTCTTTTAGTTTGGCAATACTCCCCAGAACATTACCATTAAGTGTATAAGGAGAAAGTCAGGACCGCAGATGCTGGAGATCAAAGTCGAGAGTGTAGTGCTGAAAAACCACAGCAGGTCAGGCAGCATACGAGGAGCAGGACAATCAACGTTTCGGGCCTAAGCCCTTCATCTTGTTCAAGGAAAGGAATAGGAATAACCATGGGAATTACAGACCAGTCAGTCTTACGTCAGTGGTGGGCAAAATATTGAAGAGAATTCTGAGAGACAGGATTTATGATTACTTGGAAAACCAGAGTTTGATTAGCAGTAGTCAGTGTGGCTTTGTGAGGGGCAGGTCATGCTCATAAACCTTATTGAATTATTTGAGGATGTAACAAAACACATTGATGAAGGTAGAGCAGTGGATGTGGTGTACATGGATTTTACTAAGGCATTTGATATGGTTCTCCATGGTCAGAAAGTAAGGAGGCATGGGATACAGAGAGACCAGCCTGTCTGTTTACAGAATTGGCTGGCCCATAGAAGACAGAGGGTGGTGGTACTTGGAAAGTATTCAGCCTGGAGCACGGTGAGCAGGGATCGGTTTTGGGACCTCTGTTATTTGTCATTTTTACAAATGACTTGAATGAGGAAGTGGAAGCATGGGTTAGTAAGTTTGCCAATGACACAAAGGTTGGTGCAGGGGGATTGTAGTTTGCAACAGGACATTGACAGGATGCAGAACTGGGCTGACAAGTGGCAGATGGAGTTCAATCTGGAAAAGTGTGAAGTCATTCAGTTTGGAAGGTTGAATTTGAACGTAGAATACAGGGTTATAGGCAGGATTCTTGGAAGTGGGAACTGAGGGATCTTGGAGTCCCTTTCCAGAGATCCCTCAAAGTTGCCATCCAGGTTGATCGGGTTGTTAAGAAGGTGTATAGTGAGTTGGCTTTCATTAGCAGGGGAATTGAGTTTAAAAGCCGCGAGGTTATGCTGCAGCTAGGGCGGCACGGTGGCACAGTGGTTAGCACTGTTGCCTCACAGTGCCGGAGACCCGGGTTCAATTCCCGCCTCAGGCGACTGACTGTGTGGAGTTTGCACGTTCTCCCCGTGTCTGCGTGGATTTCCTCCGGGTGCTCCGGTTTCCTCCCACAGTCCAAAGATGTGCAGGTCAGGTGAATTGGCCATGCTAAATTGCCCATAGTGTTAGGTTAGGGGTATGGGTGGGTTGCGCTTCGGCGTCGGTGTGGACTTGTTGGCCCGAAGGGCCTGTTTCCTCACTGTAATGTAATCTAAAAAAAAAGCTCTATAAAGCCCTGGTTACAACTGTGTTCAGTTCTGGTCACCTCATTATAGGAAGGATGTGGAAGTTTTAGAGAGGGTGCAGAGGAGATTTACTAGGATGCTGCCTGGATTGGAGGGCGTGTCTTATGACGATAAGTTGAGGAAGCTAGGGATTTTCTCATTGGAGCGAAGAAGGATGAGAGGTGACTTGATAGAGGTGATGAAAGGCATAGATAGAGTGGATAGCCAGAGACTTTTTCTTTGGTGGAAATGTCTATCAGGAGGGGGCACAGTTTTAAGGTAATTGGAGGAAAGTTTAGGAGAGATGTAAGAGGTAGGTTCTTTACACAGAGAGTGATCGGTGCGTGGAATGTACTACCAGGAGTGGTAGTAGAGTTACATACTGTAGAGACATTTAAGCGACTCTTGGATAGGCATATGGAAGAATGAAGGGTATGCAGGTTAATCTGATCTTTGAGTAGGATAAAAGGTCTGCTCAATATCGAGGGGCAAAGGGCTTGTACTGTGCTGTACTGTGTTCTATGTCCTATGTCACGTTGTACAGAGGGAACCTTTATTGCTGTTCACTATATTCACATTTAAACTATCTACATGAATGACAAAAAGCAGTGGACATGGCACCAATCCATGTGGCACACCATTGGTCACAATCTTCCAGTCCGAAAAAATAGTCTCCACCACCACTCTCTGTTTCCTACTTTGAGCCAATTTTGTATCCAAATTGCTAGCCTTTCTTGTATTCCATGTGATCTAACCTTGCTAACCAGTCCATGATGGGGAACCTTGGGTTGGCATGGTGGCTCAGTGGTTAGCACTGCTGCCTCACAGTGCCAGGGACCCAGATTCAATTCCAACCTCAAATGATAAACGGGTCCCTTTCGGAATTGCAGGTAGTGACCAGTGGGGTACCACAAGATTTGGTGCTGGGACCGCAGCTGTTTACAATATACATTAATGGTATAGATGAAGGCATTAAAAGTAATATTCACAAATTTGCTGATGACACAAAGCTGGGTGGCAGGGTGAAATGTGAGGAGGATGTTATGAGAATGCAGGGTGACTTGGACATGCTAGGTGAGTAGGCAGATGCATGGCAGATGCAGTTTAATCTGGACAAATGTTTGGTTATCCACTTTGGTGGCAAGAACAGGAAGGCAGATTACTATCTAAATGAAGTCAAGTTAGGTAAAGGAGAAGTACAACGAGATCTGGGTATTCTTGTACATCAGTCAATGAAAGCAAGCATGCACGTACAAGCAGGCAGTGAAGAAAGCTAATGGCATGCTGGCCTTCATAAAAAGAGGCATTGAGTATAGGAGCAAAGAGGTCCTTCTGCAGATGCACAGGGCCCTAGTGAGACCGCACCTGGAGTATTGTGTGCAGTTTTGGTCTCCACATTTGAGGAAGGACATTCTGGCTATTGAGAGAGTGCAGTGTAGGTTCACGAGGTCAATTCCTGGAATGGCAGGACTTTCATATGTTTAAAGATTGGAGAGACTGGGCTTGTATACACTAGTTTAGAAGGATGGGAGGAGAAATGATTGAGACATATAAGATTATTAAAGGATTGGACACTCTGGAGGCAGGAAGCACGTTTCCGCTGATGGGTGAGTCCAGAACCAGAGGACACAGTTTAAAAATAAGGGGTAGGCCATTTAGAACAGAGTTGAGGAGAAACCTCTTCACCCAGAGAGTGGTGGATATATGGAATGCTCTGCCCCAGAAGGCAGTGGAGGCCAAGTCTCTGGATACTTTCAAGAAAGAGATGGATAGAGCTCTTAAAGATAATGGTTATGGGGATAAGGCAGGAACAGGATGCTGATTGCGTATGATCAGCCATGTTCATAATGAATGGTGATACTGGCTCGAAGGGCTGAATGGCCTACTCCTGCACCTATTGCCTGTTGTCTATTGACTGTCTGAAGAGTAGAAAGCTGAATATTATTTAAATGAAGAAAGACTGCAGAAAGCTATGCAACAGAGATCATAATGTCCTTTTCTTAAATCATAAAAAAGCTTGCATCCATTTTTAGTGGGTTAATAGGGAAGACAAAAAGGATGTTAGCCTTTATTTCAAAGGAATAGGATATCAGAGGGAGGTTCTGCTAACACTGTACAATGCACTAGTCAAACCACAGCTTGAATAGTGTGAACATTTTTGGGTTCTTTTCCCAGGCAAGGTATTGGAGGCAGTCTGAAGAAGGTTCGCGTGATGATAGCAGGTATGAAGTGACTGTTTTATGAGCAGAGCTTGAATAAGTTGGGCATGTTCCTGTTGGAGTTTAAAAGAATGAGAGATGAATGTATTGGAACATACAAGGTTCTAAGAGGACTTGACAGATTCGATGTGGAGAGGTTGTTTCCTCTTATGGGAGAGCCTTGAACCAGAGGCAATGATCTCAGAATAAGGGTCTCCACATTTAAGACAGAAATGAGGAGAAATTTCTTCTCAGAGGATATTGAATCTGAAATTCTTTACTACACTGAGGCTGGGCCATTAAGTGTGTTCAAGGCTGTGATAGACAGATTTTTAATCAATAGGGGAATCAAGGGTTATGGATAAAAGGCAAGAACGTTGAGGAATATCAAATCAGCCATGATATAACTGAATGCAGAGCAATTCGATGGGCTCACTTGCCTACTTCTGCTTCTATGTCTAATGGTTTCATTGCATGAATTGTGTGTCTATGCGTGTGTTTCCATGGTAACCCCAGAGTTGTTTGACAGGTTTATGTGAGAACCTATTTGGGAGGGAGGCAAACATTCAGTCCTCTGACGGGTTAAATGTTTGCTTTTACGTTCTCAGAACGTTTCAGCATTTTGGGCCAGTGCCTGTGAAGCAGCCATGCTGGCTGCCACCAGGCTGGAGTTGACTCAAGTGACTCTACAGAACAATTACAGATAAAGGTGTATTGGGGGTTAAACTGAAAGGGCATCGTTTAGATTAGATTAGATTCCCCACAGTGTGGAAACAGGCCCTTCGGCCCAACCAGTCCACACTGACCCTCCAAAGAGTAACCCACCCAGACCCATTTCCGTCTGACTAATGCACCTAACACTACTGGCAATTTAGCGTGGCCAGTTCACCTGACCTGCACATCTTGGACTATGGGAGGAAACCGCAGCACCCGGAGGAAACTCACGCAGACATGGGGAGAATGTGCAAACTCCACACAGACAGTTGTCCAAGGCTGGAATCGAACCTGGGTTCCTGGTGCTGTGAGGCAGCAGTGCTAACCACTGAGCCACAGTGTTGGATTAATGCCAAAAAGATCCTGAGGAATACAGGTGGACAACTAGGAGGCTGGAGAAGAGTCACACTGATGGGGGAAGCGGCACCTTGAAGGAAGGAATTGCACACGAAGAGTTGGCAACACAATGGGATCATGAGGCAAGCTGGTGAAGGGGAAAGGCAGGACAGAGGACAGAATGGGAGAAGATGTAATGGCCAAGCTTCAGCCAGGGAAGTTCAGGAAGGTCAAGGGAAATGGTGAATGGGGTCCCAATGACTGGGGAGATTGAAACATGGTAGACGCGATACCAGAGGAAAGAATACCTTCTCCAGTGTTGGGAGAAAGAGTGTGGCTGAGAGGGGGAGGATTTAAGGATGAAGAAATTAGAAAGAAAAATAAATTCAAAGGAGGTTGTATCCATGCAGTGCCCTTGCAGCATTCTTGTCTTCTGGCAAATCCATATCGAGTCCCTCAGTGAGAATGTACAGCAGAAAGAGGAAGGGGCCTAAACTCTCTTTGCATAAGCTCATGCACAGCACTAAGCGCAACTATGTGTGAAGTGAGGAGAAACAAAACATAACACACTGCATGAGCGCTTAGTAAGGATTTCAGGCTGAAATGAAGCATTGACTGCAGTAAAATGGCTCCTATGCTGGGGTGGGAGAGAGAGAGAGAGAGAGAGAGAGAGAGAGAGTCGGGGGAGGGGGGGATGTACCAAAATGGGGTGATAAAGAGAGAGGGATGACACTTGGAGGGAATATCCCAAGAAGGGACATCACAAATGAACTATACTGAGAGGTGTTGTACCGACAAAGGACGTACTGAGAGAGGGTGTACTGAGAATGGGGTTTACGGGGAGAAGATGCACTTTGAAAGAGTATGTTTATGACATTGCAGCTCCCTGCAGATGTGTGTACTGCGGTGTTAGAGATATCTTCACATGACTCAGGACACCGTCACTACATCTGTCACCTCGTGCAGGCAGATTTACAATTGCTCAGCTTGGGAGGCAGCACGATGCCTGTGACACTGAAAATCACAGCAACAATGAACTGCCTCACCACTGACTCCTTTCAAACCACAGCTAGACAGCTGTGTGGTATCTCCTGATAGGGAGCTTACTGTGTACTCACTGAATTATAGGAATGCAGGACAGTTTGTCCAATTCACCATGGACTGAGCAGCCGAAAGAATCAGGCTTACAGTCATCCTGGGGGTCAGAGCACCTTAGCATCACCCAGATTCCTGATCAGGAAACGATTTCATTTCTCTGGCCCACATCTCATGAGTGAACAAAAGTAAAACTTGTTAATGTTGTATTTGATTCCCTCATCTGGGTCATTTTCACATATTGCAAATAGCTAAGATCCAAGCACGGGTCGTTCTGATAGCCCACCAGTCACGGCCTACCACCCAGAATGAGGCCTATTCATGGCCACTCTCGGTTTCCTGTCTGTCAACAAATTCTCAATCCATGTCGATATATTACTTCCTATTAACTTTGTCCACCATCCTCTTATGAGAAATTTTATCAAAAGCTTGCTGAAAATTCAAATACACCAGATTCACAGGTTCTCCTTTATCTTATTGCATCCTCAAATAAAAATTCTGGTAGATTTGTCAAGCATATTTTTTTTTGCCTTTCATAAGCCCATTTGTCCAATCCTGTTTATATTTTGCAAATGTTCTGTTATTGTTCTTTTATAATAGACTCATGCATTTTCCCCATTACTGACGTGGGGCTAACTGGTCGATACTTGTTTTCTTTCCTCTGTCCATCAACTTTTAAATAGTGAAGTTACATTTTTCATTCTCCAGTTTGTAAGAATTGCTCTAAAATTTATAGTACTCTGGAAAATGACCACTAATACATCCAGTATTTCCAGGGCCTCTTCCTTTGGTATTCTGGAATGCCTTGGGGATTTGTCAGCCTTTAACTTCCTTACTTTCCTCAGCACAATTTTCTTACTGATACTGATTTTTATTAATTGCACCTTCTCCACCCTTGTTTCCCTACAATTTCTGGGAGGCAATTTGTGCTCTCTGTTGTGAAGACAGAACCAAAGTTTGCCTGTACAGAGTATGGGTATGCGCCATCTGAGGCAATAAGGGTTCTGAAGGAGCAGTGTTTCTGTTTCATCAAAGTTAGTCAGTGAAGGACAATAGGTCATGATATATGTGTGACTGATATATCTGTGATACAAATGATTAACATGTCTTTCCCTATGTGCTTTTGTGTGTGATTAACATGTGTTTCTCAGTATGTTTTGGTGTGATTAATGTTTGGCGAATTTCCTAATCTGTGTGATTAACATGGTTCTCAGTGTGTTTCTGTGCACAATTAGCACACATTAAAAACTGAAAGCACCAAGGTTGATGTAAATCAGAAACGAAAACAGAAGTTCAGCAGGTCCAGCAGCATCTTTAAAGAGAAATCAGAGTTAATGTTTCATGTCAGGTGACCCTTCCTCAAGTTCTAATTTCTCTTCACAGACGCAGACCTGCTATCCTTTTCCAGCAACTTTTTTTTATCACAGTTAGCGCATATTACCCAGGGTGTTTCTGTGATTTTAGGTTAAAGCACATGTTTTTCTTTTTCCCACAGGGCTTGCTTTGACTCTCTCCAGATGCAACATCTTACAATTTGGTTGACTATTGATTACATTTCAGATGTCATTTATATTATCGACGTCTTTGTCAGACTCAGAACAGGTTTGTGCCTGTAGTTTTGTACCACCAATCACTTCCTACACTCGTGTTGCTTTGTGGTGTCACACATTTCCATCAGTTAGAGCTGTCCACTATAAATACTGCTTAGTGAGTGGGGTACTATAGTGTTGAGAATAGCATTGAAGATACTGTAATACTGACAATATCCTCACAGTGACAGTGAGGATACAACAATGTCAACAATGACTGTTGGGATACTGCATTCAAACAGCAATGGTGGGAATACTGCAGTGTCCTCAATGACAGTGCGATACTTCAAAGTTGTCTGTAACGGTGTGATATTGCAGTGCCGTGAGTGACTGTGCAATATTGCAGTATCAACAGAGATAGTGGGACACTGCATTGTCGTCAGTGACATTGAGATACTGAAATATTATAAGTGACTGTGAGGACACTAGAGTGTCAAAGGTACAGTGATAGTCCAGTGTCAACAGTGACAGTGAGAATAATGGTGCTGAGGAAAGTACTGTTAGAATTCACTAGCAGTGAATTGAGGGGTGCATAGGTTAAGTCATTTTATTTTACATTAGGATTAATCTTCGGCACAACATCGTGAGCCAAAGGGCCTGTTCTGTGCTGTACTTTTCTATGTTCAAAGCTGACAAATCCCCCAGGCCTGATAATCTACATCCCAGAATACTAAAGGAAGAGGCCCTGAAAATATTGGATGCATAAGTGGTCATTTTCCAGAATTTTCTCGATTCACTCCAATCCAGGCAACATCTTGTTGAACCTCTTCTGCACCCTTTCCAAAACGTCCACATACTTCATATAGTGCAACAACCAGAATTGTATACAGTACTCCAAATGCGGCCTAACTAAAGTCTCATACAGTTGCAACATGACTTGGCATCTTTTATACACGATGCTCTAATTAATGAAGGCAAGTATGCCATATGCCTTCTTTACCATCTGTCGACAGTGACAGTAGAGATACTGTAGTGTTGATAATTGCAGGCTTCGAATTATAAATAGCAGAATCATGTATTTTGTTCTTTTTTAATGGGATGTGCATCATAGTTTAGGCCAGAATGTATTGCCCATCCCTAGGTGTCCCAGAGAAAGTGGTAATGAGCTGCCTTCTTAAACTACTACAATCCATGTTTTGTAGTTATTCCCACAATGTAATTCAAGTCAGAGTTCTAGGATCTTGCATCTATTGACAGTGATGGAACAACACTGGGCGGCACGGTGGCACAGTGGTTAGCACTGCTGCCTCACAGCGCCAGAGACCCGGGTTCAATTCCCGCCTCAGTCGACTCTCTGTGTGGAGTTTGCACATTCTCCCCATGTCTGCGTGGGTTTCCTCCGGGTGCTCCGGTTTCCTCCCACAATCCAAAAATGTGCAGGTTAGGTGAATTGACCATGCTAAATTGTCCGTAGTGTTAGGTATAGGGGTAAATGTAGGAGTATGGGTCTGGGAGGTATACGCTTCGGCGGGTCGGCGTGGACTTGTTGGGCCGAAGGGCCTGTTTCCACACTGTAAGTAATCTAATCTAATCTAACACGATATTTCTAAGTCAGGATGGTGAGTGGCTTTTCGGGAAACTTGCAGATAGTGGTGTTCCTATGTATCTTGCATCTTTCTAGATCAAAGTGATTGTGAGTTTGAAAGGTGCTGTCTAAGGATATTTGGTGACGTTCTGCAATGCACAGTGTGAATGGTCCGCCCTGCTGCTACTGTACTGGAATTTTAATCAAGAGACCAAGCTAATGTTATGGAGGCATGGGTTCAAATCCCTATTGTAGCAGCTGGTAGAATTTAAAATTTAATCCATAAAAACCCTTATTTGAAAGCTCAACTTGTTTGTAGTTACTACCGCTGATTATCATAAAAAAACCCATTTGATTCACTAATGCTCTCTAGGAAAGAAAATCTGCCATCTTTGCTTTTTTTGGCCTATGAATTCCAGGCTCACAACAATATGGGCTCATCAACCACTCTATACCAAACCACTGCAAAGTATATAAAAGAAAGAGATTGTGCTGGAACTTCATAAACCAATGGTCAGCAATCAGCTAGAGCATTTTCAATTATTTTGGAGAAGATGAAACTAGAGGAGATGTAACTAGTTAAGAAAGGTTACAGAGGAGATGTTCCCAAGATGTTGCTAGGGCTGAGGGCATTCTATTATGAGAACATAGGAACATGAGCACTCCGAAGAGTGAGCGGTGCAGAACATCAAACAGATGTTGGTGGAGTGGGCAGAGAGGCAGCAGGTAGACAAATGTGAGATTATTCACGTTGGTACAAATAACTGGAGGGTTAGTACAAAATAGAGGATACTATTCTAAAGGGAGTACAGGAACAGAGAAATCTTTTTACATAAATCATTAAAAGTAGAGTCAAGTAGAGAGAACTATTAATAAAACATACAGTATTCCAGGTATCATAAATATGGGCATAAAGTACATAGGTAGGGAGGCTATGATGAATTTAAATAAAAACAGAAGTACTGGAGAAACTCAGCAGGCCTGGCACCATCCATGAAGAGAGAAAGAAACAACTGAGACTCATCTCAAGAAGCTTCTGGCTGAAGTTTCAGTTTTCGAGTTTTGAATCTACCCAGGTGTTTCTGTGATGTGCAATGCTCCTCAGACATCACATTCTGAAATCCATTCTCAATGCCGTGTGTCGCCATATACACAAGCTGGACCTCAGTATCCATCAGTGCCGCCTTGTGCTGGCTCAGAGCTGCCCTGACTCCAGTTCCATTTCAATTTCCAGCTTTTTCGACACTCAAGCAAAAAAAAATCTTCCTTTCATGCATTAAGCAACACAAGCTTCGACAACTCAGAGATACCTAAGCCCATCTGGAACCTAACCCCGTCTCTCTGACTCCAGCCCCTCTCCTAACCTACCTCCTGTTAGATGTTTGCTATTCCCAATGACCTTCTGTTCTCTGATGCTGAACATTCTGTAAATCTTAGTTTTGTCTCTCTGCGCCCTCCACCTCAATGAATTTCAGCCACAACATGATGTTGAGCTATTCTTCGTACACCTTTGTGCCCATTTCTCTGGACAATGTAACACAAAACTATGTACCTGACCCTTGAGGTCTCTGTGTTTGACAACACTATTCTTCTTAAAATAATCTCTCAGTATCCAAACAAGTTCACATCCCCTGTTCCATCCTATGTTTCATTGTCACTGGTGATTAGAAGACAAAAAGCTCATTTCAGCCAGATTGAAATCCTGTATTACCCAGCAATTGTTCCTAGAGGTATTATTTATTATCCATTCAGTAATTTTATCACAGTGCCCAACATAAGAATGTGAATAGATCATTTAGCTCCTTGAATCAATCATGGTTCATCTGTAATCAGACACCATATATTCCCCTTTTCCCATTATGTCTCATGAACGTTAACTTGCCAAAGTCTATCAATTTTGGATCTAGGTAAGATTCGAGATACTGGGCTTGCTCTCCTTGGAGCAGAGAAGATTAAGAGGTGACCTTATTGAGGTGTTCAAAATTATGAACAATTTTGACAAGGTAAAGAAGAATATTCTATTTTCACAAATTAGTATGTCAGTAACATGAGGTCACAATTTCAAGTTTGTCAGCAAGAGAGCTATGGGATGAGGAGCAACATCTTTCAAGTTATTAGGTTTTGGAATATGCTGCCTGGAAGAATGGTGGGGGTAGATTCCATAGGAGGTTTCAAAAGGGAGCAGGTTATGGGCGGCACAGTGGTTAGCACTGCTGCCTCACAGCGCCAGAGACCTGGGTTCAATTCCCGCCTCAGGTGACTCTCTGTGTGGAGTTTGCACATTCTCCCCGTGTCTGCGTGGGTTTCCTCCGGGTGCTCCGGTTTCCTCCCACAATCCAAAAATGTGCAGGTTAGGTGAATTGGCCATGCTAAATTGCCCGTAGTGTTCAGTGAAGGGGTAAATGTAGGAGTATGGGTCTGGGTGGTATACGCTTCGGCGGGCCGGTGTGGACTTGTTGGGCCGAAGGGCGTGTTTCCACACTGTAAGTAATCTTATATCAATAGAATCCCTACAGTGTGGAAATAGGCCATTTGACCTGACAAGTCCAAACCAACTTGCCGAAGAGTATTCCACCTAGACCCATTTTCCTACCCTATTTCTTTACATCACCTTGACTAATGAACCTAACCTACACATCCTTGAACACTATGGGTAATTTAGCTTGGCCAATGCACCTAATGTGCACATCTTTGAACTGTGGGAAGAAACCAGATCAACCAGAGGAATCCCATGCAGACATGGGGAGAACGTGCAAACTCCACACAGACAGTATTCCAAGGCTGGAATCGAACCTGGGTCCCTGGCACTGGGAGGCAGCAGTACTAACCACTTAGTCACCGTGCATCCCATATATTTGAAAGGGATGAAGTTAAAGGGCTATGGAGATAAGGGTAGGGCGTGGGAATAGTGAGTAGCTCTTTAGGAAGCAGGTACAGACATGATGAGTCCAATGGTCTCCTTCTGTACTGTAAAATTCTACAATTCTATGACAAGAATCCACTCTCAACCCCACAAATCCTTTCAACAGTCTTCAACACTCTCCTTCCACATGGACTTCTACCTCTTCTATTTCTCGCACACTCGATATGTTAATTGAGAACTGTCAAGGTGACATCAGTTGCCTACATTTCTCTACCCCTCCCCCCACTCACCCATTCAACACGTCTCCCTTTGAACTGTGCTCTCAGATTCGACCCTGACTTTGTCTTCAAACCTGCTGCTATTGTCTTGCATACTGACCGCTACATTGCAGAGGCTGAGCGCCAGCTCTTGGACACCTCCTCCTATCTCCCCCAGACAATGACCCCACCATCGAATATCAGGCCACTGTGTCTACAATGGTTACTGATCTTTTCTTTTTTTCAGTATCTCACACCAACTGCCTCCCAGCTCATAGTTTCCCCAACCCTATCCAGCCCATATCCACAGACAGAACTGCCCAGGCAGATACATTGTTTCAGTCTGCTCCTACCTCACGGACCTTATTTTTGCTTATCGCGACTCAAATGTTTTTCTCCAGTTCCTTCCCACTTGCATCTGCAATTCTTCAGATGTTTTATGTCGGTTTCAAAATTTCTAGTTTGTGGGCTCCAGCCACCTCTTCTTCAGTCCTACTCAGCTCCCTCCCCATAACGCTTTCTCCAGTACATTGATGGCACCATTGGCGCTGCTTCTCTCTCTCATCCAGAATTGGAAAAGTTTACAAATTTTTCTTCCATGTTCAGCCCTGCTGTCACCTTCATCTGGTCCATCTCTGACTTCTCCCTTCCCTTCTTGGCTATCGCTGTTCCATTTCTAAGGATAGGTTGGTTACAAATATCCACCGTTAACCCACTGACTCCCTTAATTATCTTGACTATATATCCTCACACCTTGCTTCCCTTGAAGACTTGATATTGCACTCTCCCAGTTTCTCCATCTCCGTTGTATGTGTTCTGATTACATTACATTACAGTGTGGAAACAGGCCCTTCGGCCCAACAAGTCCACACCGACCCGCCGAAGCGCAACCCATCCATACCCCTACATTTACCCCTGCACCTAACACTACAGGCAATTTAGTGTGGCCAATTCACCTAACCTGCACATTTTTGGAGTATGGGAGGAAACCGGAGCACCCGGAGGAAACCCACGCAGACACGGGGAGAATGTGCAAACTCCACACAGTCAGTCGCCTGAGTCGGGAATTGAACCCGGGTCTCTGGCGCTGTGAGGCAGCAGTGCTAACCACTGTGCCACCGTGCCGCCCACAATGATGATGCCATCTTCCTCAGAACTGACCACCAGTCTTCCCAACCAAGGATTCCCCACCACCCTAACCCTGCAAAATAGTTGACAGGGCCCTCAGCTGTGCCCAATCATCTCCCGCATTTTTGCCCTCACTCCTTCTATTCTCTCCCACAACAATTCCCTCACCCTGTCCTGAATTACCATCCCACCAACATCCACATCTAAAGGACTATAAACCACCAATATTGCCACCTCCAGCGTGTTGTCACTACCACACACATACTCTCCTCCTCTCCTTTGTTAGAACTTCATAGGGACCATTCCCTCCAGGACACTCTGATCCACTCCTCCTCCATTCCTAAAATTACCCCATGGCACCTTCCCAAGTAATCGTAGAAGGTGTAACACTTGCCCATTTACTTCTTCAATCTGCTCTTTACAAGGCTCCAGACATACCTTCTAGGTGAAGTAGCAATTTACCTGTACTTCACTTGATCTAGCCTGCTGTATTCACTGCTCACAATATGGCATCTTTGACATTGGGGAGACAAAATGCAGACTGGATGACTGCTTTGCACAACACCTATGCTTGGTCTGTAAGAGTGACCCTGAGTGTACAGTTACCTGCCAATTCAATACATCACTCAACATTTTTGTCGCAGGTCTGCTGCATTGATTCAGCAAGCCTCAGCACAAGCTCAAAGAACAACATCTCACCTTCTACTTGGGTACCCTACAGCCACTAGTACTCAATATCGAGTCCAATAACTCTAGAACCTGATTCCATACTTCCATGTTCTTTTACTTACCTCAAACCCAGTCTTGTCATGGCATGGGTTGTTTTTAGCACAACCAACCCATTCTCTCCCACTCACAGCTCTCATTATCACTTATTCAGCTTCTCTTCTGTCCTGTTCTGCAAACAATAATCTCTTTGCCTGCCTACCTTTTTCATACTTCTCTCTCTCTCTCTCTCTGAGCTCTATTTCCATCTGTCTACTACTACCATATATACTACTTTTTCCTAGCTGCTAATGGTTCTGATGAAGACTCATGGGATTTAAACATTAACTCTGCTTTCTCTCCACTGATGTTGCCAGACCTGTAGAGTTTTGACAGCAATTTGTTTTTCAGATTTCCAGCATCTCCAATTCTTAGTTTTATTAAAGAGCTCCTCTTCAGAATTCTGAGGAGGAATCAGACCAGACTCAAAATGTTAACTCTGTTTCTCTCACCACAGATGCTGTCAGACCTGCTGAGTTTCTCCAGCATTCTTGTTTTAAGTTCAGATCTCCAACATTTGCACTATTTTGCTTTTCTGATTGTGCAGCACTTTAAGAGGTACAATAGAATCATGTAGCATGGTAACAGACCCTTCAGTCCAATTCATCCATGTAGACCAGACTTTTCCAATCTGGTGTAGTCCCCTGTGCATATCCCTCTAAGCCCTTCCTATTCATATGCCCAACCAGATGCCTTCTAAATGTTGTATTTGAAACTGCCTCCTTCACTTTTTCTGGCAGCTCATTCCATACACGTACCACCTCTGCGTGAAAAAGTTACCCTTCAAGTCCTTCTTAAATCTTTCCCCTCTCTTCTTAAACCTATATCCTCTAATGGGTATCATGTATAGTCTGGAAGCCACACTGTGGGAGAGATGAGAATGCAGAAGAGGTTTATGATGAAGGCCCATAAAAGAGGAACTTCAGTTATGAAAGAAGATTGGAAAATTTTGGAACTTTAGCCTGAACGTCTTGATTAATATCTCAGTACAAGCCCTGTCAAGCCTTCCAGCCCAGTTGACCCTGCAAAGTCAAAATTGGGAGAGCTATCTCACATTTAAGCAACAACCTAACACAGTCATACTCACAGAATCATACCTTCTAGACAATATCCCAGATGAAATGTCAACTTTCCTGCTCCTTGGATGCTGCCTGGCTGCTGTGCATTTCCAGCACTACACTCTTCGACAGTATCCCAGACACCACCATCATCATTCTTGGATATGACCCATCTCATGGACAGATCCAGCAGTGGTGACAGCACAGTGGTGTACAATGGGGAGGGAATTGCCTAGGAGTCTTCAACATTGACTCCAGATCTCATGAAGTCTCAGGTTAAACATAGGTTAGAAAATCTCCTTGCTATTTATCACATAATGTACTCCCTCGACTGATGAATCAGTACTCCACCATTATAACCACATCTGGAGGGGGCAGTGAGGGTTCAAGTGTTCAAAATGTACTCTGTGTGGGTACTTCAATGTCCACCATCAAGACTGGCTCAATTGCAGCATTACTGATGGAGCTGGTGGAATCCTAAAGCTGCTAGACTGGGTCTGTGGCTGGTGATGAGAATACCAACAAGAGGGAAACACATACTTGACCTCATCCACACTAATCTGCTGGCTGCAAATACATCTGTTCATGACAGTATCAGTGAGAGTGATGACTGCACGGTCCTTGTGGAGATGAAATCATGCCTTCACTTTGAGAATATCATGTTGTGTGGCACTACCACTATGCCAAATGTGACTGACTTTGAATAGATCGAGCAACTCAAGACTAGGCTTCTATAAGACTCTGTGGGCCATCAACAGCTGTACCATCAAGCCAGGGTATCAACCCTGGTTCAATGGAGATTGTAGGAGGCCATGTCAGGAACAGCATCAGGCATACCTAAATCAAGTGTCAATCTGATGAATCTATCAAACAGGACTACATGTATGCCAAACAGCATAAGCAGCAAGTGATAGACAGAATTAAATGGTCCCACAACCAGTAGATCTGCAGTCTTGCCACATTCAATCATGAATGGTGGAGGTCAATTAAACAATTCACTGGTGGAGGGGGCTTTTAAAATACCCCCATTCTCAATGATGGAAGAAGTCAACACATTTTGCAAAAGATATAGCTGAAACATTTACATAAGCAGTGCCAAGTTGATGATCCATCTTCACTTCCTCAAGTGGTCCCCAGCATCACAGATACTAGTCTCCAGCCAATTTGATTCACTCCACGTGATATTAAGAAGCACTGGATATTGTAAGGTATGTGGGCATTCACATTCTGGCAATAGTCGACTGAGTGAGGTATCAAGGACCCTGGAAAAACTGAAATCAATGTGTATCGGGGCAACCTCTCTGCTGGTTAGAGTCATATATGACACATCGAAAAATGGTTGTGATTGTTGAAGGCCGGTCATTTCAGTTCCAGGACATCTCTGCAGGAGTTCCTCAGGGTAATGTCCTAGGCCCAACCATCTTCAGCTATTTCATCAATGACCTTCCCCCCATCATAAGGTCAGAGTGGGAATGTCCACTCATGAGTGCACAAAATTCAGCACCATTTGCAACTCCTCAGACATTGAAAAATCCATTGTCAAATCAAGTAAATCTGGACAATATCCAGATTTGGGCTGACAAGTGCCATCTCTAATAAGAGACAATCTAACCACCACCCCTTGATATTCAATAGATCACTGAATCCTGAACAATCAAAAGCCTGGCAGTTGCCATTGACCAGAAATTCAACTGGACTTGCCACATAAACATAGTGGCGAGAAGAGCAGGTTAGCAGCTAGGAATACTATGGTGAGTAACTCACTTCCTGATTCCCCAAAACCTGTCCAGCATCTACAATGTCAGGAGTGTGATGGAATACTCCCTACTTGGCTGAATGGGTGCAGCTCCACCAACTCTCAAGAAGCTTGACACCATCCAGGATAAGGCAGCCCGCTTGACTGGCATCACATCCATATCATCCACTCCCTCCACCACCAACGTTCAGTAGCAGCAGTGTGTACTATCTACATGATGCACAGCAGAAATTCACCAAAGACCCTTGGATAGCATCTTTGAAACCCATGGTCACTTTCATCTAGAAGGATAAGGGTAGTAGGTACCACCACTTGCAAGTTCCCTTTCAAGTCACTCACCATCTGACTTGAAAAATATAGCACAGTTCAGTATTCTTAGGTAAAATTCCTGGAACTCCCACTCTAACATCTCCCTGAAGAACTGCAGCTGTTCAAGAAAGCACTTTCTTTAGGGCAACTAGGAATGAACAATAAATGCTGGCAGGCCAGTGATGCCCTGACCCTATCAGTGAACTAAAGGAAGGTATGTTTGAATTGGTTTTGCTCTAATCAAATTATTAACACTGTCCTTTTATTTCTGGGCAGGATTTCTTGAACAGGGTCTGCTGGTTAAAGACTTGAAGAAGTTGCAAGACCATTGTATAAAAACTCTGCAGTTTAAGTTGGATATCATTGCAGTCTTACCCACCGACCTGGGTTACTTGGCAGTAGGATTCCATTACCCAGAGCTTCGATTCAATCGCCTGCTGAAATTGCCACGTGTGTTTGAGTTTTGTGATCGGACAGAGACCAGAACAAATTACCCAAATGTCTTTCGAATCGGCAACCTGTTGCTGTATCTGCTGATTATCATTCACTGGAATGCCTGCCTTTACTATGCCATCTCCAAAAACATTGGCTTTGGCTCAGATAGCTGGGTCTATCCCAACATCTCAGACCCTTACCATGGCTATCTGGCAAGAGAATATATTTACTGCCTGTATTGGTCGACTCTGACGCTCACCACCATAGGGGAAACCCCACCACCAGTCCTTGATGTGGAGTTCTTGTTTGTGGTGTTCGATTTCCTGGTGGGAGTGCTGATCTTTGCCACCATTGTGGGTAACGTAGGTTCAATGATATCCAACATGAATGCATCCCGTGCAGATTTCCAGGCCAAGGTTGATGCCATCAAGCACTACATGCAGTTCAGAAAGGTCAGCAAGGAGGTGGAGACCCGCGTTATTAAATGGTTCGACTATCTCTGGGCGAACAAGAAAACTGTTGACGAATCTGATGTGCTAAAAGGTCTGCCAGACAAACTGAAAGCAGAAATTGCCATAAATGTGCATCTGGACACCCTCAAGAAGGTGAGAATCTTTCAGGACTGTGAGGCTGGCTTCCTCGTGGAATTGGTGCTGAAGCTCAGACCCCAGGTTTTTAGCCCTGGGGATTATATCTGTCGCAAGGGGGACATTGGGAAAGAGATGTACATCATCAAGGAAGGAAAATTGGCAGTAGTGGCAGATGATGGGGTGACACAGTACGTCACCCTGACTGCAGGCAGCTGCTTCGGAGAGATCAGTATCTTAAACATCCAGGGCAGCAAAATGGGCAACAGAAGGACAGCAAATATCCGGAGCATTGGGTACTCTGATCTCTTCCGTCTTTCAAAAGATGACCTAATGGAAGCCTTGGTCGAGTTTCCAGAAGCTAAGAAGGTTCTCGAAGAGCGAGGCAAGGAGATTTTGCTAAAAGAAGGATTGTTGGATGAAGGGCATGTGGAGGTGGTCATGGGCGTGAAAGACATGGAGGAAAAAGTAGAAAGACTTGAATCAAACCTTGATTCCTTGCAGACACGGTTTGCCAGGCTGTTGAATGAATACGACTCAACTCAGCAGAAATTCAAACAGAGAATCACAAACATTGAAAAGAAACTAAAGCAGCTCGATATTGAGTATGTCTCTGATGGTTTGGACAGTGTGAGTGAGACTGAAGGAAGTAAAAATGAGAATGATAAGCACTGAAGAAGTTGCTGTGTCCACTTAAACATACTGAAGGCGGATACAACTCAGTTGACAGCTCAGCATACTGGGCTAGGAGACCAAGACATTTATAAGCTGTCATCAAATATTGTCCCATTTCTCATTTGCCGACCGCTCAAAAGAATCTTCAGTGCTCAACTTAGAGTCAGTGCTGCATATTTCACTCCCCTCTCTACTGATTGCTTCTCTCTGTGTTGCTACCGCTCATCATCTTGCTGCTGCTGGTCACAGGTTTGGTGGAAAATGTGGGGTAATGACAGAGAAAAATAAAAACAAAGAAATAAATAAGGAGATGGTGACAGATGAAGTGAAGGATTTAAAAGGACATGGATGTAGGGAGATGATCTCTGCAATTTGCCTGGAAGGTTTTAGTTTTATTTTTCATGGAGTTTTGTTTCTCAAAGTAAATGATTTCAAATAAAGTGAGACTTAAAAGTGAACAGAAATATCAGGATAGATTCACATAATTTCCAAGTGATAGGTCAGACATGTTTCTCACTTTGTTAATTTCATTCACACAAGGGTATATTGAGCTTACTGTGCAACTTTATTGGAAAGCAAATGGAAATTACAAAAGGAAACTATCAAAAATAATTATCCAAATATTCTACAGACACATAAATGATTAAAAGAAATTGAGATAAGGATTGACCCTCATAGGAATTATACAACAATCTCTCGGGTGATGACAACGAATAGCAAAATAGGAAATTTCTGGGAAATTGATTGGGGGAGGGGGTAATGTTATTTAGAAGAGATCAAAAACAGTTATCACGATGTTTAAAAAGGAAAGACAATTGATAAATTAATCAAACAAAGATTCTAAAGTTCTGGACGGATTACATCTATATAGAATTAAAGGTTTGGGAAGGGAAACAAAGACAATAGTGTCACAGGGCCACTAATTTGCTATATAAATTTAGAAAAGGGAACTAGTTCAGACAACGGTCAATAACTAAACTTAACCTTGGTGGGAAGGTTATCATATCTTTACTCAAAGGTGGGATGGGGAGGATACAAAAATGGAGATAGTATCATGTTTTTAGATAGCGAGTCAGTTAATGCAGTAAGAAGGGATGATATCTTGGCAGGATCATCAAATTAAGCTTTGTTAGTATAAGTTCGAAATAAAAACTGTGCAGTCACATGGTGATGAGTGCATTATAAATTCCCAGTCAGTAAGCAATTGAGGAGCAGATATTATTTCGCGGTTTGGATCAGAGATTGGCTAGCTGAAAGAAGACAGAGGGTGGTGGTTGATGGGAAATGTTCACCCTGGAGTTCAGTTACTAGTGGTGTACTGCAATGATCTGTTTTGGGGCACTGTAATTTGTCATTTTATAAACGACCTGGGTGCGGGCATAGAAGATGGGTTAGTAAATTTGGGGATGACACTAAGGGTACAGTTGTAGATAGTGCCGAAAGGTGTTGTATGTTACAGAGGGACATGGATAAGCTACAGAGCTGGGCTAAGAGGTGGCAAATGGAGTTTAATACTGAAAAGTGTGAGATGATTGACTGTGGAAGGAGAAACAGGAATGCAGAGTATTGGCTAATGGTAAGATTCTTGGTTGTGTAGATGAGCAGAGAGATCTTGGTGTCCATGTACATAGATTCCTCAAAGTTGCCACACAGGTTGATAGGGCTGTTAAGAAGGTTAGCTTTTATTGGTAGAGAGATTGAGCTTGGAACCACGAGGTCATGCTGCAGCTGTTCAAAACTCTGGTGCGGCCGCACTTGGAGTATTGCGTTCAGTTCTGGTCACCGCATTATAGGAAGGATGTGGAAGCTTTGGAAAGGGTTCAGAGGATATGTATGGAGGGAATTTCTTGCAAGGAAAGTTGAGGGACGTGAGGCTGTTTTCGTTACAGAGAAGAAGGTTGAGAGGTGACTTAATTGAGATATATAAGGTAATCAGTGGGTTAGATTGGGTGGGATGATCATAGTACAAAATGTATCAATGAACTTGTTGAAATGTATTCTGGAAAGCTTTCTTTGTCAACATATAGATGGTCCTACAAGTGACCTAATGCTGGACCTAATTCTGGGAAATAAGCCAGACAAATATTCAAGGTGACAGTGTGGGAGTGTTTTAATGATCATGACCACAACACTGAACATTTTAAGTTTATTATGGAAAAGGAGAGAGATCGTCTGTAAAAAAGGGTTTGGACTAAGGTAAAGCAGATTTTATTAAAATAGAACTATGGAATCATACAACACAGAAGCATACCTTTGATCCAACCTGTCCATGCTGTCCAGGTTTCCCAAACTAAACAAGCGCCATTTGCCTATATTTGGCCCATATTCCTCTACACCCTTCCAAATCATGTACCTGTCCAAATGTCTTTTAAATATTGTAGCTGCCATTTCATTATCATACCAACCCAATCTACAAATTTGCCGGTTTGTGAATAATGATGCAGAACTATGTATTATCAACAAGTATTATTTGCGAGCTAAGCACAGATGAGTTATTTCACAAGGAACACTTACATCTAAAATGAGGCATCCATCTCTTCTGTAGAAGTGTGGTGCTGGAAAAGCACAGCTAGTCAAGCAGCATCTAAGGAACAGGAGAGTCGATGTTTCGGGTATAAGTTCTTCGTCAAGAATGTGGGGTGGGGTGGGACAGGGGCGCTGAGAGATAAATGGAAGGGGGTCGGACTCGGGGGAAGGTAGCTGGGACTGTGAAAGGTAGATGAAGGTGGGGGGATGATGGTGATAGGTTGGAGAGGAGGGTGGAGTGGATAGGAGGGAAGGAAGATGGACAGGTAGGACAGTTCAAGAGGGCGGTGCCAAGTTGGAAGGTTGGATCTGGAATAAGGTGGGGGGAGGGGAGATCAGAAATCGACATTGATCCCATTTGATTGGAGGGTCCGAAGGCAGAAATGAGGTGTTCTTCCTCCAGGCATTGGGTGGCTAGAATTTGGCGTTGGAGTAAGTCCAGGATTTGTTTGTCCTTGGCGGAGTGGAAGGGGAGTTGAAGAGTTCGGCCACAGGGCAGTGGGGTTGATTAGTACATGTGTCCTTGCTTCTGTATGCCTTCTAATTCAAATCTGAGAGTCGGAAAACTAATTCGGTGCAAGCTTCATTCCCAATTTTTTGAACATACATCAAAATCACAGCATCATTATTGCTTAAATATTAGTCTTTGTCAAGCTGTTTCACATTTTCGCAAAGCAAACAATAAAAATTTGCTGTACTACTGAAGTGGAGCATTACAGTCACAAGCCAGCGCTACTCGTGGTTTAAAACAATAATTCCCTCACCATTAATGCCCATAGGAATCCACTGAACTCCAATCACCAGAAACATCAAGACTACTGTGAAATTTAACATTTGTTTTACTTTTACAAATTATGATTTTATTGCACGAAGCTAAAATGGTAATGGAATTCCTTTAATCCTATTTTTCTTCTAGAATGGGGAATATACATGGAACTGCCTCTTTTAAACCAACATGTTAAATATCGACAGACAGTGCTCGAATACACAAAGTATCTGACAACAATTTTAACTCAATTCTACTCCACTGAAAACTTCTCATCCTCATTACTTGGTTCAAGCAAAGTTAATGAAATCAAACTCCCTCTTCATAGTTAAGGTAACTTCCAGTGTCTGAGTGTCTGAGTTGAAACGCGCTTTTCCATTCTTACTATCGACTGGATGAGGCAGGTGCAATCCCAGTTTACTGCAAAACAATAGAGATAACTACAGTAAGATGGCAGACTGAGGACAGCTGTTTTATAAATCTATGAATGACTACTAATTTGAGATTATTGCCATCAGAGATGTCCCCCCTTTTCATTCTCTGGCAATGGATCTACCTTCCCTCACCTTGCTCTCTGTGATCAGAGACCTCTACTCCCATTTTTTGTGATCAGAAACCACCACCCCTCCTGCTCCATGCCTGCTGTCAAGTACAGGAGCAGGGATGTCTTGCTGCAACTGCATAGGGCCTTAGTGAATATGATGTGCAGATATGGAGGGAGGTTCACCAGATTCCTGGGATGGCAGGACTGACGTATGAATAGAGACTGATTCAATTAATACTGTATTCACCAGAGTTTAGGAAAATGAAGGGGACATCTCAAGAAAACATATAAAATTCTTAACAACTCGACAGGTTAAACAAAAACAGAAAATGTTCGAGAAACTCAGCAGGTGTAGTAGCATCTATGGACAAAAGACATAATAAGATGATAAGTTATAGGTGCAGAATTAGGCCATTCAGGCCATTGAGTCTACTCCACCATTCGATCATGGCGGATATGTTTCTCAAACTCATTCTCCTGCCTTCTCCCTGTAACCCTTATTTGTCTGACTGAGGAAGAACAAATCCATCTCTGTCTTAAATATATTCAATGACTTGACCTCCACATGAGTTTCCACATATAAACCAGCCTCCAGCTGAAAAATTCCTCCTCATCTCAGTTTTAAAGAGTTGCCCCTTCAGTTGGAGGCTGTGCCTTCAGATTCGAGTGGAAACATCTTCTCAACGTGCACCTAATCCAGGCCTCTCAGTATTCTGTAAGCTTCAATGAGATTCCCCTTCATCCTTCTAAACTCCATTGGGTACAAAGCCCTCAACTACTGCTCATATGACGAGCCCTTACAGGATCATTCTTGTTAACCTTCTCTGTACCCCAAACTGCACACAATATTCCAAATGCATTCTGACTAGAACCTTATACAGCCTCTGTACTACATCTCTACTCTTGTAATAAATACAAACATTGCATTTGCCTTCCCAACTTCTTCATGCCACTCAATATCGAAAACTCCGAAGAAGATGGAATAATGAAGGGTGGAAAAGGCTAAGGACATGGTGCTCCTTGCTATCTAAAGTAAAGGACCTCAGTAGGATGTTCCTTTAGCCACCTTCTGGCTGGCCAGCTGGTCAGTGGATGGTAGGGGATTAATACTCGCAGAAGGGGGCTTTAGCCAGGAGAAGAAAGAAACTGGAGAGCTAAAGACTTTCAAGACAGTTATTACAAAAATGAGATTTAGCAAAAATGAGAAGGGATACAACAGAGGATTTAAAAGGATGGTTGACACTAAAAAAGATGAAGGCCCAGCAAAACTTATGCTATCAGTCTTGAATATAGATAGAAAGGAAAATGCATTTATACAATGCCTTCCACACCACTAAAACACTCAAAGCACTTTACAAACTATAAAGTACTTCGGGGTTGGTGGAATACACCTTCATCATTTGGGAATGCAATAGGCAATTTGTCTGCAGCAAATTCGTACAAACCTACTGTGATGCTTCAATCACAAGAAATCACCCAAATTCTCAACATTGCACTTTAGGAAGACCAGCTGCTTTACACTGGTAAGTTAATTTCCAATCAAACATTTGCAATAAACTGAGAACTGAGTATCTGAATGTGTTAAATTGACAAAGGGCTGGGTGGAATCGAGAGTGTGTAGCTGGAAAAGCACAGCAGGCAAGGCAGCATCCGAGGAGCTGGAGAATCGACATTTCGGGCATTAGCCCTTCATCAGGAACGAGACTTGTAGGCCGGGGGCAGAGAGATAAATGGGAGGGGGGTGGGGTTGGGGGGAAGGAGCTGGGAAAGCGATAGGTGGATGAAGGTGAGGGAGAAGGTGATAGGTCAAAGGGGGTAGTGATAGACAGATCGGGAGGGTGGCACCGAGTTGGAGGCTTGGGACTGGGATAATGTGGAGGGGAGGGGAAATGAGGAAGCTGTTGAAATCCACATTTATCCCTTGTGGTTGCAGTGTGCCAAAGTGAAATATGATGCGTTCTTCCTCCAGTGGTAACGGTTTGACAGAGGAGGAAGCCCAGGGCCTGCATGTCCTTGATGGAATGGGAGGGGGAGTTGAAGTGTTCAGCCACAGGGCGGTGGGGTTGGTGGGAGCGGGTGTCCCAGAGATGTTCTCTGAAATGATCCACAAGAAGGCGTCCTGTCTCCTTGATGTAGAGGAGACCACACAGAGTGCAACAGTTGCAGTAAATGACATAGGTAGAGGTAAATTTCTAACGGATGTGGAAGGATCCCTTAGGACCTTGGACAGAGGTGAGGGGAGTGATGTGGACACAGGTTTTGCACTTCCTGCGGTGCAGGGAAAGGTGCCAGGAGTGGGGTGTGGACCTGACATGGGAGTCGTGGAGGAAATGGTCTTTTCGGAACGTGGATAGAGGTGGGGAGGGAAATATATCCCTAGTGGTGGGATCCGTTTGGAGGTGGCAGAAGTGGCAGAGGATGATGCGTTGTATGCAGAGGTTGGTGGGGTAAAAGGTGAGGACCCGGGTGGTTCTGCCCTTGTTGTGTTGGGAGGAGTGGGGTTCAAGGGCCGTGGTGCGTGAAGTGGAGGAGATGCGCTGGAGGGCATTGTCAACCACGTCGGAAGGGAAGTTGCAATTGTGGAAGAAGGCGGCCATCTGGGACTTTCTGAGGTGGAATTGGTCATCCTGGGAACAGATGCGGCGGAGGAAAAGGAATTTGAAATAAGGGTTGGTGTTTTTACAGGAGGTAGCATGGGAGGAGATGTAGTCTCGGTAGCTGTGGGAGTTGGTGTGCTTGGAGTATATGTCTGCAGTTTTTCAATCACCAGAGACTGCGATGGAGACATCCAAGAAGTGGCAGAAGGTTTCTGAGATGGTCCAGGTGAATTTGAGGTTGGGGTGGAAGGTGTTGGTAAAGTTGATGAACTGTTCAACCGCCTCATGGGAGCATGAGGCGGCACCGATGTAGTCATTGATGTCGCAGAGGAACAGGTTGTTGTGGGGGTGGGAGGTCGGTGCCGGTGTAACTGCAGAAGATGGACTGTTCCACATGTCCAACAAACAGGCAGGCATAGCTGGGTCCTATGTGGGTGCCCATGGCTACCCCTTTGGTTTAGAGAAAGTGGGAGGATTGGAAGGAGAAGTTGTTAAGGGTGAGGACCAGTTCAGCCAGGCAGATGAGTGTGTTGGTGGAAGGGTACTTGTTGGAACTGCATGAAAGGAAGAAACAGAGGACTTAGAGACCTTCGTTGTGGCGGATCGATGTGTACAGGGACTGGCTGTCCATGGTGAAGATGAGGCGTTGGGTGCTGGGGAAATGAAAATCTTGAAGGAGGGTAAAGGGTGGGGTGTTCCTGGACTAAGGGGGAACAGGACAGTGTCGAGTTAGGAAGAGATGAGTTCAGTGGGACAGGCACAGGCTGAGAGAATGGGTTGGCCGGGGCAGTCTGGTTTCTGAATCTTAGGAAGGAGGTGGAATCGGGCAGTGCGGGGTTCACGGACAATGAGGTTGGAGGCTAGTGGAGACTATACCTCCTCCCACCCTACCTCCTGTAAAAATGCCATCCCTTATTCCCAATTTCTCCACCTCCGTTGCATTTGGTCCCAGGATGACCAATTCCACCTCAGAAAGTCCTGGATGGGCTCCTTCTTCCACAATTGCAACTTCCCTTCTCACATGGTTGACAGTGCCTTCCAGCGCATCCCCTCAACTTTGTGCATCATTGCCGTTGATCTCCACTTCCCACACCTCCAAACGGACCCCACCACCAGAGATATATTTCCCTCCCCACTCCTTTCAGCATTCTGAAAAGACCATTCCCTCTGTGACTCCCTCGTCAGGTCCACATCCCCCACCAGCCCACACACCACTCCTGGCACCTTTCCCTGTCACCACAGGAAGTGCAAAACCTGCACCCACACCACTCCCCTCACCACCTTCCAAGGCCCCAAGGGATCCTTCCACATCAGTCAGAAATCTATCTGTACCTCTACCAATGTCATCTACTGCATCCATTGCATCCGGTGTGGTCTCCTCTACATTGGGGAGACAGGATGCTTTCTTGCGGATCGTGTCAGAGAACATCTCTGGGACACCCGCACCCACCAACCCCACCATCTTGTGGCTGAACACTTCAACTCTTCCTCCCGCTCCGTCAAGGACATGCAGGCCCTGAGTCTCCTCCACTGCCAAACCATTACCACCTGACGCATGGAGGAGGAACGTCTCATATTCCGCCTTGGGACTTTGCAACCACACGAGTTAAGTGTGGATTTCAACAGCTTCCTCATTTCCCCTCCCTCCACATTATCCCAGTCCCAAGCCTCCAATTTGGCACCATCCTCCGGACCCATCCATCACTCTTCCCTCTGACCTATCATCTTGTCCTTCACCTTCATCCACCTATCATTTTCCTAGCTACTTTCCTCCCAACAACACTTCTCTCCCATTTATCTCTCAGCCCCGACCATAAGTCTCATTCCTGATGAAGGATTTATGCCCGAAACGTTGATTCTCCTGTTCCTCGGATGCTGCCTGACCTGCTGTGCTTTTCATGCGCTTCACTCTCGACTTTGAGCTCCAGCATCTGCAGTCCTCACTTTCTCCAAGAGACTAGGTGGAACTTAGTAAGATTTGGGGTTTAGTTACCAGTGCAAGTTGAAAATGCAGGACTTGCCTTGTATCTCTTCACCCACAGCCTCAGGTGGACTTGCTGATGTTTCACAGGAAGACCTTACTTCAGCAAAGTCTTTCACTTACTAGTCTGGTGATCGAAGAGCAAGAAACCGTTCTTTAATGTCCAGAGTGACATCTGTTGGTTTGCAATCTGGCAGCTTGATTTTGATCTGAAAAACAGTTTTGAAAACAGCAATCAAAAGTTGTCTACAGTAGATTCAATGATTCAAAAAACTGAAATAATTTCAGTATTTTTGTTTCTATTTGCTTCTTTTATTCATCACAACCGTTCTCAAGACTCTTCACATCCAGCTCAGTAGTAATCTATATTCCACTATCACCGGTGCTAATGTCTCTTTCTTTGGCTCAAATGTAGGTGTAAAGGAAAATTTCCATTCTGACTTTGATAAGGTCCTTGCTCATCAAAAGAAAGAGAAGATCATCTTTATGGGGACTTTAATCCCAGAGTTGGCCATAACTCTGATATCTGGGTAGGAATCATTGAGTAAAATAGTGCAGGAGGAGCCAATACTGCTGACAAAATATGCCTGGTGTGACATCATTATAACAAACATTCTTCTCTATCAGGAGGAGAAATACAAAATTACATGGAGATGTTTCACATCAAAGCACTGGCACTGCCTGCATCACGTGTCCTTCTACGATCCAAAACTCCAAGTGATGTTTGTATCACTGATTCATGAAAGGAACTGATGCCTACTGCATAAATTGTCAAATCAGAGATGAGCATTCACCCAGCACCAAGACAGAAACAGTCCAGAGGAAGCAGATCAATGTCTCAGACCTAAAGCTGCCAGGACACGAATAGGAATTCCAAGTGCAATGCATATCCAAACCAGAAAGTCTTCAAACATTCAACTTAATTCCAGAATTCCAGAATAGTCTGAACAAATAAGGTTAGCTGTACTAGACCTTAGTGCCCAGATCTTTGGGATTGAGCATCATCGTTATCAGCATTAACTAGACGAAAACAGCGCTGAAATGTGTGCCCTCCTCAAACAAAGATGAGCAGCCCTCATTGACACATCAATCCAAGAACAAAGGTCTTGAAGGCAGCATTGCAACAGCACGAGACTGATATTCAAATATAGATCTAGAAAATAAAGCACGTGATAGGAAGAGAAATCCCGAAAGATCCAAATTATACTGATCAAAAGATGTGAAGCTTTTCTGAAGAAGTCTCCATTCACAGGTGATTCCCTAGTGCCTACAGGTAAACCGCTATTGATGGCAGAACTGCAACGATCAAACAAATGAAAAACAAGTCTGCGATCCTGGTAAGTGTCAGCTGAAGTCTGCAACGTTGGTGGACTTTTACTCACGTCAAGACTCTGCACACCCATCCTGCAGATTTGAGAGGTGGAGGGGCTCTCCCAACCCTGTCATCAGGAATATGACAATCTTCAAGAAGGGAGGTACATCACACTGTGGAAATTAACAATGTACTTCCCTCCTTTCCATAGCAGGGAAAATTCTGAAATCACATTCGCCTGAATTGCCTATTTCCTATGACTGAGGAAATTCTGTCACAGATACTGTGTAGCTTTAGACCTGCCAGAGGAACCTCTGATACTGTTGTTGTTGCCAGACAGATCCAAGAAAAAGGTGGAGAAGAGCACTAGGAACTCTTCAAAGCATTCATCAACTGAACAAAAGCTGGTTCACTTGGTGCTGGTGAGGGTCTGTGAATTGTGCTCCAGGAATTTGGATATTCAAGAAACCTTATCACAATCCTGCAAAGACTTCATAATGAGGTGACTGCAACTGTCTTGAATGGGAGATCTGAAGCAGATATCCACAAAATTGGGACCAGAGTTTAACAAGCTTGAGTGATAAATACTTTCTCATTTTAAATTCAAACTAAATAAGTTTATAAATCCTTGGCATTAAACAAATCCTAAAAAGGCAAAGTACTGCAGATGCTTTGGAGACAGGACATAATTATTCTTTCAGGGGCTTCTTTTTTTTTAATAACTCATTTATTAGGTGACATAATCACTTAGTAACAATACTTTCCATATTTGACTTGACAAAAGAAGTATTTTGCCTCACACAGCAGCAGAGTGAGAATAATCCATAATTAATTTTGTAAAGGGGAGACAGTGACGTAGTGGTAACATCACTGGACTAGTAATCCAAAATCCCAGACTAACGTTCTGGGGACATTTGTTTGAATCCCATCATGGAATAATAATCTGGAACAAAAAGCTAGCCTAAGGTGACCATTAGAGGGATATGTGTCAAATGCAGATAAATTTAACTTGGGAAACATGGCCAGCATAGATAAGTTGTTGCAAAGGGTCTGTTTCCTCGCTTTTTGACTCTAGGTAACTACTGTTGTTTGTCATAAAAACTTACCTGGTTCTCTAACGTTCTTGAGGGAAGGAAGTCTGCCATCCTTATCTGGTCTCATCTACACGTGGTTCCAGACTAACATTAATGTAGTTGACTCTTAACTACCCTGGGCAATAAGTACTGGCCCAGCCAACAACATCCTACAAATGAATTTTTAATAAATTCTCACTCCTTGATTAAAAGTAAAGCTACTTAAGATGAGGAAAATGCTAATTTCTTATGCACAAAAGACCATCATCTGTTCACAAAACATGTTTTCTTTCAAAATAACTGAGACTGACTTCTACTGGCAGTCCCTAAGTTGTGAACAGGATCTGTCCTGAAATCCATTTGCAAATCAATTTGTGCGAAAGTTGGAGCACAATGCAGGAGTATTGGAAAGCCGCAATTCGTTAAGTATGGAAAATGTTTCTATGCCAAATATTTAAAGTTACACCCTCGTGTGGGATAGTGTTTATAAAGGAGAAAGTGAGAACTGCAGATGCTGGAGATCAGAGACGAAAAATATGGTGCTGGAAAAGCACAGCAGGTCAGGCAGCAACTGAGGAGCAGGAAAGTCGACGTTTCAGGCATAAGCCTTTCATCAGCGTTCATAAATCAAATGTTTGTAAGTTGGCACCTTCTGGACACACATGAAGCTATTACCTGAAACTCACCTTTCACTTTTAATTGAGGCATAACTTGTGGTTTCCATTGCATATACACAAAGCTGAAAGATTTTAATCAGGTAGTTGGTGTTCTTTTTCTAGCATTTCAAAAGGCAAACATTGGTTAACATCTAAGTTATAATCTGGATGTGGAATTATATCCCCTTAATTAGAAAAACGGACACTCACATACAACACAAAAATACAGCAGCCTCTTCAGTGTAGGTGCTTCAAAACTAAAGGCCAAAAGGTGAAAAATATCCCAGTTGGCCAAGAGTCACAAAACAAAGTATAGAATGTGATGACTTTGCATGGGTCCACCAGCTTTCCTGTTAACAAAGGCGAAGTACAGACAGTTATAGACTGATTTTAAAAAATCAAACCAATTTGAAATCAAGAAGTGGCCACAGTTCAGCTTTTCAGAGATTATGAGGCAGTCAGAATTACCAATATTTGGAATTTCTATCGGCTTCCCAAAAAACATCTACTGAGAGGATGGAGACTTACAGTCTCTGGGAACTAACTACTTAGGCCTGCAAAACAGAAAGTTAAGTCTCGAAAGTCCATGTAGATTTTTCCCATCAGGTTTTCCAGTAAATTAAAAGCCATAAAACCATTTTCTATCTCCTTGAAAGCTTTATCCAAAGTCATTTGACTTTTGTGTACCCAGCAGATACTGCATTAAACAGTTGACCACATTTCTTCATAAAACCCTGTTTCATCAAGTGCATGTACAAATGATTCAGTCCTACAGTTTTCACATAGTTTTTACATATAAACGTATATTCCCAAAACTCACCACCATGTCTTCACAGCAGGCTGTGGAGCTATCCTTTCTGCTCAAGCCGAAAAACACATCCTCTGTACCAACTCGTTGTTTGAACAAAATCTCATATCTAAAGACAGTAGGAGCCAGTAACTCATATAAACACTGTTGTACATGAAAACAAAGTGCAGGATGCAAGAAAACTGAAATTATAAATCATTCTTCCAATAAATGTGACTGACCAAATGAAGTGAAGCATAATAATCAAAGACAAAAGACCACAATCTCAACATATAAAGAGGAAGGTTAATAAAACAAGTACTCTCATGGTAACAGATAAGTGGAATATCTGCCAAAAGCAACTAAATTAATGATGGCATTGAATGACAGACACAAATTGAATTCAGAGTATAGCATAGGGGAGGTGTTATTGACACACTGTTGCCACTTGGTGAGGACTGGAACTGAATATTGCAGATTCTTAAGTCAACAGAATCTTCGAGAAAAAATGGCCGAAGGGGAGGTTTAGTATTGCTGACTGAAAGTCAAATTACTGGTATCATAGAATCCCATAGTGTGAAATCAGGCCATTTGGCCTATCGAGTCCACACTAACCCTCTGGAGAGCAGCTCACCCAGACTCACCGTCCTACCCTATCCCTGTAACCCTGCATTTCTCCTGGCTAACCCATCTAGCCAAGACATCATTGGATTCAATGGGCAATTTAGTGTGGCCAATCCACCTGACCTCCACATCTTTGGACAGTGGGAGGAACCTGGAGCATCCGGAGGAAACCCACGTAGATACAGGGAAAATGTGCAAACTCCACATAGTCACCCAAGGGCGGACTCGAACCCAGGTCCCACGCACTGTGAGGTAGCTACGCTAACCACTGAACTATGATGCTATACTTAAATGATAAATGAGGATATAATAAGAGATAAGCAGATGGTGGATACTTTAACGAGTAATCAAGAACTAGAAGAAGACTTAAGATGGTAACAGGAGTTGGAGACCCACTGACATAAACTGTAAAATGGCAAGTTGCATAGGTATAGGAGCTAGACAATTATGTAATGGTTTTAAGGGTGTTTTCTACCTTTATATAGGCAACCAAGCAAATACCTGTATAATAGAAAATTTCTGTGTGCTACACGCCAGAGCTAGCTCAGGGCCAGGCCACATTAGATTTTATAGAAAGCAGAGAGTGGGGATAAAACAGTCTTTCACAGTATGGCAGCTGACGACAACTGGTGTTCCGCAAGGCGCAGTGTTCGGTTCAAAACCTTTCAATTTATACAATAACGATCTCAATAAAGGAACTGAGGGCATTCCGGCTACGTTTGCAGACAACACAAAGATAGATAGAAAGACAGGTAGCACTGAGGAGATGGATTTGGACAAGTTAGGAGAGTTGACAAAGAAATGGCAGATGGAGTACAATGTGGGAAAGTGTGAGGTCATGCACGTTGATAGGAAGAATAGAGGCATGGACTATTTTCTAAACGGGGAGAAAATTCAGAAGTTTTAAGTGCGAAGAGACTTGGGAGTTCTAGTCCAGGATTCTCTCAAAGTAAACTTGCAGGCTTAGTCAGTTAGGAAGGCAAACACAATGATGGCATTTATTTTAAAAGGGCTTGAATATAAAGGCAGGAATATACTTCTGAGGCTATATAAGGCTCTGGTCAGACTACATTTGGAGTATTGTGCACAGTTTTGGGTCCCATATCTCAGGAAGGATGTACTGACCCTGAAGGGTGTTCAGAGCAAGTTCACGAGAATGGTGCCAGGAATGAAAAGCTTAACATATGAGGAACGTTTGAGGACTCTGGGCTTATACTCGATGGAGTTTAGAAGGATGGGGGGGGGGGGGGGGATCTAATTGAAACATACAGAATACTGAATGTCCTGGACAGAGTAGATATTGGGAAGATATCTACCTTTTACCTTAGAGTAAAAGGTAGACCTTTCAGAATGGAGATAATGAGAAACTTCTACAGCCAGAGAGTGGCGAATCTAAGGAATTCATTGCCATAGAGGAGGCAAGATCATTGAGTATATTTAAGACTGAAATAGATAGGTTCTTGAGTATCAAGGGGGTTCAAGGGTTACAGGGAAAAAGCAGAAGAATGGGGTTGAGAAACTTATCAGCCATGATTGAATGGCGGAGCAGACTTGATGGGCTGAATAGCCTTATGATTTTAAGGTCTAAATGCATAAGATCTCAATAAAATCCCAACTGGATCTCCAAAATGACTAGGTTGCTTGACTGACTATTACCCAGGACAATGTAATTCATGGTAGGCAAAAGTGAGGACTGCAGATGCTGGAGATTAGAGTCGAGAGTATGGTGTTGGAAAAGCACAGCAAGTCAGGAAGCATCTGAGGAGCAGGAGAATCGACGTTTTGGGCAAAAGCCCTTCTTCAGGAATGAGGCTGGGAGCCTCGGGGGTGGAGAGAGAAATGGCAGGGGGGTGGTGCTGGGAGGAAGATAGCTGGGAGTGCAAAAGGTGGATAGAGGTGGGTGTAATGGTGATAAGTCAGAGAGGAGGGTGGTGCGGATAGGTGGGAAGGAAAATGCACAGGTGGGACAGGTCATGATGATGATGGTGCTGAGCTGGAAGGCTGGAACTGGGATAAGGTGGGGAGAGGGGAAATGAGGAAACTGGTGAAATCCACATTGATGACATGGGGTTGGAGGGATCCGAGGCAGAAGATGAGGCGTTCTTCTTCCAGGTGTCGGAAACAGGACACCTACTCACAGAGTGCTTCAGAGAACATCTCTGGGACACCAGCACCAACTAATCTCACTGCCCCGTGGCCAAAAACTTCAACTTCCTCTCCCACTCTGCCGAGGAGATGCAGGTCCTCCTCCATCGCCATTCCCTTATCACCCAACGCTTGCAGGAAGAACACCTCATCTTCTGCCTCGGGACCCTCCAACCCCACGGCATCGATGTGTAATTCACGATAGGCTTTGTCAGTAGCAGCAAAAGAACTTTATTTATTGTAAACAATTAATCTGTAAACAATTAAACTAAACTCTCCCCCTTCAAAACTTCAAATGCTCTCATACTCAATGGGCAGCATGGTGCCTCAGTGAATTTGTTGGGCTGAATGGCCTGCTTCCACACTGTAGGGATTCTATTAATTCATACATGGTTAAAACAGACAAAAGACAGACATTTTAACAGAGATATGACAGATTGCAAAGGACTACAGGCAGAGTAAATAAAATACTGAGGATTAAAAGATCAGACCCTAAGTTGTAAAGTTATTTTTCTCATAGTTCTTTTGACTTTTACAGTGATGACACATTGTTGTCCGTAAGGTGATGATCATATTATAATCCTTTGCTTTATGCTTCCTTGGGTTTTCTGTTTTTCTTTTCACTAGGAGCAAGAGAGGCAGGGAATGGATGCTTTCAGTGTGCAGGCTTTTTCCTGACATTCATAACTTTTTAACATTCTGCAGCACAACTGAGCTGTTGTCAGGCGGAATTCCCCTTAACTGGAAAGATTCTGTATGCTGCCCAGTCTGGAATTCTCCCTCTTACTGCTTCCCTAAATCAATGTTGCATCACATAGCTCAACAATGTGGAGCACCTGGTTTCTTTAAGTTGCAAAGCAGTCTAACTTTCATGCCCATTTATATTCTCTCAAAAAATAACATGTGTGGTATATTAGAACAATAAATTGGACTGGTTATGAGGGATGGAAGGAATGGGATAGGGTTGGCATGGGAGTGAGATGGAATTAGTTAAAGATAGCAAACTAGTGGGGATAATGATTATTTGAAAAATATTATTTGTGCTAAAACTTCACTATATTGGAATGAAAAGGTTTTCAAAAAGCTGTCAGGTGAATTAAAAGCATACATTAGCATTGATTGCCGAGTTGAAGATGATAAGTGGATACCTTCCAGAGCTACTATATGGTATAATTACAATTATACATACCTAGACTGAAGAACAGTTATGATATTTGAAACTTTCACCTTTAATAAGGTACTTGTGGGAGAAAGGAAACCATTTTGATTGTGGAAGCCATGTTCCCTGACTAGAGGAGACATGTTAGCTAAATTGCTGACAGCTATTCACAGGAATTGACTGTGAGCACCATTTCCCTGACCGGAGGAAATACGTTAGTTAAATGGCCCGCTAATTGGATTCCTTTACTGACCATGCTGTTATACCTTCCCACCCACTGATAAGTCCCTCCGAGGGGTCTCTCTCTTCATGAGAGCTCCAGCTAAACAGTACCCCTGCAGACAAGATATCACCAAACAATTTAATATTGATAGTCACTGACCATTTACCACTATGAACAGGACGCTACTTGATCAGTTTCAATTGTTCAACTAATCCATGTTCTTAGACGAGTAACATTGTCAGCCTCCTGTTACCATTGTTCTATTAATCAATGTTGTTAGACCAGTAGTATTGTTAGCCTTTTATTATTGTTAAACTATCGATTGTAGTTAGACCTGTATTGTTCTATAATCAAGAATCAGCCATTTGTAACCTTTCATAAACTGTATACACCTGTAATTGAGCAGAGAGGTTATGACTCGTCAATACTGAGCGGCCATTCTGAGCTGAGCAGTCATTGACCTCTTAGATATCGTGAAATAAACAAACGTGTCAATTTCACAAGGTCTGTGTACGAGATTTATTGGAAATAGAACATTTCTCTCATAGTCTTTGTCATGAAACATGACTAGAGGTTAAGAAGCTTTATCTTCAATGATAGATTTAGACATTACAACCAGAGGATTTTAGGAAATCAGAGTGTTTATACTTCAAATAGCATTAAGCCCATCACACATAATCTTGACTTTTCAGCTCAGGAGATAAAATCCACAATTAGTCTTGATGTCCTATTAGGGTGCTGTGACTACCCATTCGAAGACACTCAGCACTGATCGAGCAACCTAGTATTCAGGAGGAGGAAGCTTGCTGAGAATGTCCTCAAGGCTAGACTCTTGAGAAAATTTGTATTTCAAATCGATTTTTATATATGGACAGCTTTATGTGGATTTTCCTAAACTGAGGAGTTTTGACTTTGTTGAAGCCTCGTTTTGTAGGTCATGCCTAATTTAGAAGATTAAGTGAAGATTACTTCAAAGTTTTCAAGTTATTAAATAGAATTAGCAGGACAGATAGAGATAAATTATTTTTGCTCGTTGAGGAGTGTAGGACAAAGAACAAAGAACAATACAGCTCAGGAGCAGACCCTTTGGCCTCCCAGCCTGTGCCAACAGTTTCCCCTTCTAAACCAAAACTGTCTTCACTTGCAGGATCCGTATCCCTCTATTCCCTTCCTATTCATGTATTTGTCCAGGTGTTTCTTAAATACTGCTTTTTTGTCTGCTTCCACCATCTCCTCTGGCACTGTGTTCCAGGCACTCACCACTCTTTGTGTGAAAAACCTGCCTTGCCCATCTCTTTCAAACCTCCAACCCCACACCTTGAATCCTTGTCTCCTAGTAATTGATCCCTCCACCCTGGGAAAAAGCTTCATACTCTATCTATGCCATTCGCAACCTTATAAACTTATATCAGGTCGTCCCTCAACTTCCTGCATTCCAGTGAAAACAAACCCAGTCTATCCCACTTTTCTTCATAGATAAATAAATGAGATGACATAGCTTACAAATTAGAGCCAAACACTTTTGGGAATTAAATTTGAAAACATTCAAATATGTGCAGAGTGAGAGAAGTTTGGAACTAACTGCTGTAATTAGCTGATGATACTGATAATGTTAAACATCACAGGATCATACAATTTTATTGGACAGAAGGAGGTCATCCCACCCATCACATCTGTAGCACCTCCTGAAAGAGCTACCCAGCTACTTCCACTCTCCAGCCCCATCTCTGTAGCTTCTAACTTCATCCCTTTCAAATATATATCTAGCTCTCTTTTGAAATCTCCTATGGATTCTGCCTCCACCACTCCCAGGCAATGCATTCCAAATTCGAATAACTCTCAAGAAGTTTCTCCCTAGCATTCCTAGGTCTCTTGCTGACAATCTTGAAATTGTGACCCCCTAGTTACTGACATATAACTACTGGAAATAGAATATCCTTCTTTACCCCGTCAAAATTGTTCATAATTTTGAATATTGCAATAAGGTCACCTCTTAACCTTCTCTACTCCTAGGAGAACAAGCCCAATCCCTCGAATCTTTTCTAAATCCAAAACTGATAGACGTTGGCAAGCTAAAAATGTTGAAAATATTGGGTTAACAAGGATACATGGTATCTGGTTACAGATGAGTCATGATTGGTTCAAGGAGCTCAATGGTGTTTTCACATACCTATGTTGGGCACTGTGATAAAATGGATAATATATAAGGCCTATAGGAACAGTTGCTACGTAATACAAGATTTTAATCTGGCTGAAATGAGCTTTTTGTCTTATAATCACCAGGTATAATATATTTATAGGCCAGAACTGTGAATATGAACTTCTATGGACACTCAGAGATTACTTTAAGGAAAAGAGTAGTGCTGTTGAACAGAGAGATCTCTGCATGATTAAAGGCTGATAAATTCCCAAGGTCTGATAACCTACATCCAAAAGCACTTCAACAAGTGGCCCTAGAAACAGTAGATGCATTGATGGTCACCTTTCAAGATTTGATAGACTCTGGAAAATTCCTACAAACTGAAAGGTAACTAATGTAACTCCACTACTTAAAAAGGAAGGTAGGGAGAAAACAGGGAATTATAAACCAGTGAATCTGACATTGCTAATAGGAAAGATACTAGAATTCATTATCAATAATTTTATCAGAGTGAACTTAGAAATCACCGTCACAGGGGGAAAGAGGCTTCAGCATACCTTGTCCATGCCACCCAATATTCACAATTAATGTTGTGCCATGTGCGTACGCTTGGTCCATATGCCTCTATACCTATCCCATCCATGTACTTGTCTAAATCTTTCTTAAAAGACAACATCTTACTTGCCTTCAACACTGCAGCTCTTGTAGTACTTGCCACCGTCAGTGTGAAAAAAAATTGCCCCTCCGGACCCTTTTGTATCTCTTCCTTCTCACGTACCTCTAGTTTAGACTCCCCTACCATGGGAAAAGTTGTTGGAAATCTACCTTTTCTATGCTTTGCATTACTTTAGAGACTTCTATAAGGTCAGCCCTCAGACTCCTCAGCTCCAGGGAAAAAATCTCAGTCTATCCAGCCTCTCCTTATAACTCAAACCTTCCAGTCCAGGTAGCACCCTATTAAATCTTGTCTGCACTGTTTCTAGTTTAATAATATCCTTTCTGTAGTAAGGTGACCAGAACTGCATGCAGTGCTCCACATGTGGACTTATTTGTACAGCTGCAACAAGACATCCCAACTCCTATACTCAGTGTTCTGTTCAACTCAGTGTTCTTTCAGCAAGCATGCTGAAAGCCTTCCTCACCACTCTGTCTAAATGTGACTCCACTTTCAAGGATCTATGAAACTGTAACCCTTGATTTTTTTGTTCCACAACACTCAACTGGGCTCTGTCATTAACTGTGTACGTCGTGGGCGGCACGGTGGCACAGTGGTTAGCACTGCTGCCTCACAGCGTCAGAGACCCGGGTTCAATTCCCGCCTCAGGCGACTGACTGTGTGGAGTTTGCACGTTCTCCCCGTGTCTGCGTGGGTTTCCTCTGGGTGCTCCGGATTCCTCCCACAGTCACAAAGATGTGCAGGGTCAGGTGAATTGGCCATGCTAAATTGCCCGTAGTGTTAGGTAAGGGGTAAATTTAGGGGTATGGGTGGGTTTCGCTTCGGCGGGTCGGTGTGGACTTGTTGGGCCGAAGGGCCTGTTTCCACACTGTAATCTAATCTAATCTAATCTGATGTACCAAAATACAACAACTTGCATTTATCTAAATTAAACTCCATCTGCCGTTTCTCGGCCGAATGGTCCAGTTGATCATGATCTCGCTGTAATCCCTGATAAACTATCCACTGTACCACTACAATACTGGTGTCATCCATAAAATTGCTAACCAGTCCTCCTGAATTCTCATCCAAATCATTTGTATAAATGATGAATAACAGTGCACGGGAGCACTGATCCCTGGCCATCTTAGCGAGAGGATTCAAGTAGAGGAACAAGGATTTTTTAGATTAGATTAGATTACTTACAGTGTGGAAACAGGCCCTTCAGCCCAACAAGTCCACACCGCCCCGCCGAAGCGCAACCCACCCATACCCCTACATTTACCCCTTACCTAACACTACGGGCAATTTAGTATGGCCAATTCACCTGACCTGCACATCTTTGGATTGTGGGAGGAAACCGGAGCACCCGGAGGAAACCCACGCAGACACGGGGAGAACGTGCAAACTCCACACAGTCAGTCGCCTGAGGCGGGAATTGAACCCGGGTCTCTGGCGCTGTGAGGCAGCAGTGCTAACCACTGTGCCACCGTGCCGCCCACAGATGTTTTACTGCAATTACGTAGAGTATTGGTGAGGCCCCATCTGGAATATTGTGTGCAGTTTTGGTCTCCTTATCTGAGAAAGGATACTCTGGCTATAAGACCAAGTACAGCAAAGGTTTACCAAATTGACTTCTGGGATGGCAGGACTGATGGATAAGGAGAGATTTAGTAGGTTAGGATTGTATTTAGAAGACTGAGGGGAATCTCATAGAAACATACAAAATTTGGACAGGATTAGACAGATTAGAAAAAGGAAAATTATTCCCAATGTTTGGGAGGTCCTGAACCAGAGGTCATTGTTTAAGGATAAGTGGTAAATCTTTTAGGAGTGAAATGAGAAGTTTCTTCACTCAGAGAGTAGTGAGCCTGTGGAATTCACTACTACATAAAGTGGCTGAGACCAAAACATTGTGTTTTCAAGAAGGTATGGTTCTTGTGGCTAAAGGGATGGAGGGGAGGGCAGGATTAGAATATTGAGCTCCTTGATCAACCATAATCATACTGAATGGTGGAGTAGGATCGAGGAGTTGAATAGCCTACTCCTGCTCATAACTTCTATTGTTCTATGTCAAAGGAATGTGAGGGAATGCTTTGAATGTTGGGTCTTAATATTGATATGTTATTGTATCACATGAAGCAAACTGTACGCTCTCTGTTATACAAAAGCCCACAGCTCAAATACCTCAATTACTTACTCAGGCTGTTTTCTTGGATCCCAGATATCCTCAAACTCTGACCCCTCAGGCACATCATCCTCTGACCAGATCCGTTTGGGGTCTGAAGGTTTTTCAGGCTTGAAATCTATTAAAGAGAGTGTGAAGACTATCAGATATTACATGGCTTTCTTTCTCCACCTTAACAGCTGAAGTTGGTTAATGTTGAGAATCTGTTACATTTAATTGTTCTGCATCTTTTAAATCTCCTCTCCTGAAAACATTGAAGCATTGCTGTTCCCAAATGTACATTACTCTCATGTCAGTTGAAGTTGTTGTGATTGGAATGAGGTCAGCCAGGTGCATCTCAGGAAATACGAGTTCCCTGATTGGGACTGTTAACCTATTCCAGTTAGGGAGTCACACCTGACAGATACAAACAGAAGCCAACTCTGTGCTAGCTGGGTCAGTGCCATGTTCTATGCATGTGTAAATAAAGGGTGATTTAATGATGGGATACTGAACTTTGTGAAGTTATTTCAGAAGTGAATGTTGGCAATACAGCCCAAAGCTCAAATACCTCAATTACTTTATCCCACGCAACCTGTCCTCAATTGACACCTGCACTTACATTGTATCACTCAATGACTGGTCAATGATTGCTCCTCCCTATTGCAGGACATCCTTGCCATTGTTTTATTTAGAACACACTAAGGATCCAAACCTGCATTTGTACAACTCAAGCACTCGGTGGGTATTAGGGTTGCATCACGTAAGTGTAGATGATGAGTGATGGTAATTATGCATTCTTCCCATTGTATTAGTGTTGGAACTTAAAGCCCTGCAAGTCAATGACAGCATAATTCTGCCGCCACTCTTGTTTCTGAAAAAACCTATCACACTCCAATGCTACAAATCTGTGCACACTCCACATTGGGAAACCCATGCTTGTGGTTGTTAATTTAGCAACAGAAGCATGAAAGTTTGTTTCTGGTCATAGAGTTATATAGCATGGAAATAGACCCTTTCATCCAACCAATCCATGCCGGTCATGTTCCCAAATTAAATTAGTCCAACCTGTCTCAGCTTGGCCTATATCCCTTTCAATCTTTCCTATTCATGGATTTATCCAAATGTCTTTTAGACGTTGCAACTGTACTTGCATTCACCACTTTCTGTGTAAAAAAGTACAGTCCACTCTCTGTGTAAAAAAGTTGCCCTGATGTCCTTTTTAAGTCTTATTCCTCTCACCTTGAAAATATGTGCCTTAGTTTTGAACTTCCTCCACCCCCGGGAAAAGACTCTTGCCATTCACCACATCTATGCCCCTCATGATTTTATAAACCTCAATAATGTCACCCCTCAACCTCCTACTCTCCAGTGCAAAAACTCCCAGCCTTACCAGTCTGCTTGTGTAGTTCAAACCCTACATTCCTTATAAAATTCTAGTAAATCTTTTCTGAACCCTCTTCAGTTTAATAATATCCCTCCTATAACAAGGTGATCAGAACTGCACACGGTACTCCAGAAAACGCCTCACCAACATCCTATACAATCTCAACATAGTATCCCAACTCCTGTAATCAAAAATCTGAACAATGAAAGCTTATATTCTAGCTTGATGCTCTCAGATGCTAGCTGTCTTTGTGGAGAGAAGGAGGGTGGGATTGAATATTGTATTGAGTTACGACCAGGATCCCTTGAAAGGAACAACTCTGTTCTGCTTAGAGCTAGAGGATAAAAGGGAAGTGAGGAGTGGTGTAAACAGGATGGTCTGAATTACAGAAGAAGTACTTTTGGGAGTCAACTTAAAGCTGGTGAAACTTTCAGAGAGTGACAGGGAGTTTGAGGAGGGGAATCTATCTTAGGTCAATGAATTTAAATATAATACACCTTGAGGCATTTCAAGCAAGTGAGAGTCAACAAAAAGATAGAGGAAAGGAGGCCAAGAGAGTTGAAGAGAGTTGAAGTAGGGCCAGTGTAGGGAAGGGTGCTGTTGTATTCTAAGTATATTCCATCTCGGATAATGCCAAAGTTTTCCAACTTGAAGACTTGTAACTCATTTTGGTTTAGCGTTAGGATCAGAATCCTCAGAGCCATCCCCATGGCCTTTCCTGGATCCCCTTAAGATTGTCATTAAACCTGTCAGTTGTTATAATTGGATTACTGGAGCATCTCTTCCCACAGAATAAGTGTTCTTTCTGCTCGGGACCTGTCCTTGCTTAGCCTCCTCAATGTTCTTGCTCAACTGTTTGATTATCCACTGGCCATTGATGCTACACTTGGTCCTAATCTGCTGCCTAATGTCATCATCTACCTTTCCCCAGATGATCTTTTTTATGGTCCTAACATGCCCTTCTACCACCATTACTAGATCTTGGTCGGTTTGATTTTCTTTTATTCTCCCCCTTGGCATCTTTGCAACTGTCCAAATAAATTTTATCCAAAGTCTATGGAACTTTCTTGGTTAAAAGTCTGAGCTTATTAGCTGAATGACCCAAATCAATGGTGTTGACTATGAACACTCCTGCTCTGTGAGCTGTTACCAAATCATTCAACGTATTTCTTTCACCAAGCCCCAGTTAGCTTGGGTCTGCCCACCCCTATTGTCCATCCATTTTCCATCCTAATAGCCAATGGCACAAATCCAATATAATTTCTGAAGTTAGTGAGGGCAGTATTCTGTCAGCTGGGTTCTGCATATATCTAACACCACTGGTAATACAATCAGTTCTTCTTTAAAGCAATGGTTGCATTCTTGTGCAACCCAGCATTGCAGAAAAATCGTGCTTTAGAAACAGCACTTAAAGTGTTGGAAATGTAATAGCAATACCGCAAACACACATTTTAAAACTTCGTGCTTAAGAAACAGCATCCCCAATTTGTCAATCGCGTTATAGTGAATTTGCATTGACTTCTGGTTTTGGTCCATTTCAAATTTCGCACAGAACATAATTTTCCCACATTACTATCCTCGGTCACCATTGCCACATTTCCAGCCCTTCCTTTGATTAAATAGCCAAACAGCACATTTCTGTGTATCCTTTTGTGGAAAGACCCCACTAATCACTTGTGGCATCTGTGCTTAGGTAGCAATAAACTGAGCTCCATTTGTCTTTCTACACAATCCTCTGGTTGTTACACTGTAATGTCATGGATTTGTTGGGACCCACAAAATACCATCTTCACATCTGCCTGCATCCAGTGAGCAAACCACACATAGCAGGGATATGTGTACTCTTGCCTAATTAAGGCTTTCAATAATCGTATCCTGGCAATCTATCCCAAAATGAAGATGAATAGGCATCATCCTGGAGAGGAGATCAAGATGACATTGTTATTATCCTTATCTGTGCTGCGCTGGAAGAGCAAAGCAGGTCGGCCAGCATCCGAGGATCAGGACAGTCAACATTTCGGGCATAAGTTCTTAATCAGGGTAGAGGGTAGGGGGGGAGCTGAGAGATAAACAGGAGAGTGAGGGTGGGGGTGGGGGGTAGGGAGCTGGGAAGGAGATAGGTAGGTGCAGGTGGGGGTGGGGTGGTGGTGGTGGTGATACTGATAGGTCGGAGGGGTGGGCAGATATATAATATCTCTGACCCTTCTCCACTTGTGGAGACAATTTGTAACTCAGTCTAGTCTTGGCTGATGGTCAGTCAAAGGCGTCCCAAAGTATGCTTTGACTGAATTCTCCAAATTCCCCTTTTGCCAATCAATTGCATTGTGTCAATCCTCACCCAGGCCTGACATCTATTAATCCAAAATGGGGGTTCAGAAGGGGGTTGGAGGTCCGGATGACTAATATTTAGACAATGAGATGAAAACAGCCAAATTATGAAAATGATGATGATGGGGGTGGAGGGGTATGCAAGTGTGTGTGTGTACATATACATGCATTTGGGTGTATGCACATGCATGCGAGTGCAAGTACGTGTGTGAATGAATTGGGTCACCTGCCCAGATGGGAGAGCTCTGGCTTCCGGGGACTTGCTCTTCCACCTTGACTTGGTAGAAACGTCAAAATGACTGCCTTCGTAATGGGGTTGTCTATGTCTCTGGAATACAACCGCCACCCAGGACAGTTTGTTGGGTGTACTGTCCCGAACCATTGTTTTCACTTCAGGGCTGTTACATGCAGAGTCCCTGCCTCTTCTGGCCAGAATTGTTGCGGCCAGCTATAGTTCAGTTCCTGAAAGTGAGGCCTCAGGAGGGTCAGTCTATAGGATTGGCCCAGCAATGGTAACTGGAGCTGGTCCTTGTTCAGGATTTAGGACTGGGTCTGAATCAATGACTGGTATGGGGCTCTGGATCAGGACTCAGGTTAAAGGCCACTTTCCCTAGTTAGCCTAGATGCGCATGGTGTTACTGGCTGTAGTTTTGGGCTGATTAATATGGTTCCAGTTTTTCCTTTATCCAGCAAAATTCTGAGCATGAAGAAGTTGGCCTTGTCCATCAGCAAGTGGGGACCTGAGTATCTGGAGGACAGGAATGTTCCTGGCTAGAAATTTGTGACATCACCTAATGCCCTACATCATACTCTACCAGGTTCAGCTTCTCATCAAATTACTCCTTGATCTACTTTTTCCTTTTTCCATTATGATGGTTGCTGCTTTATGTGCAGCTTGTACCTTTTTTAATACAATTTTCACAATTTTCTTGTGGCTCCGTTAAGTCCAGTCCTTAGTACAGGGTGAATCCAATTGAACTGGAAGGTGAATTCCTTATGAGCATGAGGTCAATGGGCAAAATTACTTTCCAAGTTGAATGCTTTACTGGACTTTCACAATATTCCTTCAAGGTTCCAATTTCTACAATCCTACTGGATTGACGATTGTAGTTGTTTTGGAACCTCTGGCTAACACCAAGTACATTCATCAGCTCCTGCATTTCCTAAGCTGTGAAATGGGTTTTCTGGTTCAAAACAATACTTCAGGGAAGACCTCATCTAGTAAAAACATGTTGAGTTACTATATCCGCTGCAACCCGATCGGTGTTCATTCGAAAGGGAAATACTCCTATCTATTTATTAAAAATGTCTACAATGATCAGGATACACTTATACATGATGGTAAGGAGCTGACATCATCTAATGGAACAACACAGTCTTCCAACTGTCCTAATATACCTTAACTCTCCTTTACTGGCATACTTGTCTGGATTGCAGATGAGACAATTTTCAACATAATGTTTTATGTCTTTTCCTCTATCTAACCCCAACACAATTCCTTAATTCTGTCAGTTGTAGCTTCCTTCCCTGATGATCCAGGGCATCGTGGCTTTGATATGTCACTTGATTTTCATCCAGAACCAGTTGAAACTTTATTGCTGGAACAGCACCGCAGGTCAGGCAGCATCCAGGGAACAGGAGATTCGACGTTTCGGGCACAGGCCCTTCTTCAGGAATGGCCCTTCTTCAGGAATGGCCATTCCTGAAGAAGGGCCTGTGCCCGAAACGTCGAATCTCCTGTTCCCTGGATGCTGCCTGACCTGCTGTGCTGTTCCAGCAATAAAGTTTCAACTTTGATCTCCAGCATCTGCAGACCTCACTTTCTCCTCATCCAGAACCAGTGCCAAGTACCATCCATCTTTGAGAACATGTCTGTCCTGAGTGCTTAACCTGTCCCTCCCACTTGCTACAGGAGGCAGGCATCATTTCCTCCTGTACATGTTTTAACCCAGTGTTGCAGTCTGAGCCTGTACCATGGTTTGGCATCTATTTGTTCCGGAATGATGGGCTGCCATGGTTCTCTTTTGTGAGTATCTTGCTAGCCAATTAGTCTGCGATTATGTTCCCAGTGGGGAAGGCTCTAATCTTAATCATGAATTTGGGCAGTTTGGAAAATAAATTTGAGTAGACGTGCATATGGTCATGATTTCCTATCTGCAGAAAAGAATTCTCTAACTTTCTACATGGCAGGAATTCAGTTAAATTGGTGTAGACATACATGCAATCTGAGTGTATGTCTGCTAGTGGGAGAAAATTTTCAGAGTGACTGTCCGCGTTAGCTAAGCTTCAGTGCTAATTCTATTAGAGGCACATCCTGTCTTTCGGTGTCCATCATAGAGGATCCATCTACAAATTTTCTTACTGGTGGTGATTTTTTTTGGGGGGAGGTTCTCTCTTCTGTTCCTCAGGGTCTTGAGGGTCGTATGAGGTATGAGGGACCTTATGATCTGTGTCTTCTTGGGGTTAACTTTTAGCCCCAGGGTGGTGAGGAGGGTTAACAGTTCATTTAACAAGGTCAAATGTTTGGCCCTTGTCGCTGTCTGCAGGAGGAGATCATCTACATACTGTAACAACAGTCAGTTGGATAGACATCTCTGGAACTTTAACTAGTCTCTAATGGATGGGGATTCAAGATGGTGGTGGCCCAGTAGATCTGCTTTGCTGAGCTCTGTATCAGAGCTCAAACAAAGTGGGCACTCACCCTCCCTTCACTGTCCAATTTGTTAAAAATAGTTATTTCCTGACCCTTGGAACTACTTAGCACCAGTCCTGAACAATTGGTGCAACAGGGAGAACTAGCCATTTGGATACAGAACTGGCTCAAAGGTAGAAACAGAGGGTGGTGGTGGAGAGTTGTTTTTCAGACTGGAGGCCTGTGACCAGTGGAGTGCCACCAGGATCAGTGCTGGGTCCTCTACTTTGTCATTTACATAAATGATTTGGATGCGAGCCTAAGAGGTACAGTTAGTAAGTTTGCAGGTGACACCAGAATTGGAGGTGTAGTGGACAGCGAAGTGGGTTACCTCAGATTACAACAGGATCTGGACCAGATGGGCCAAGTGGCAGATGGAGTTTAATTCAGATAAATGCTATGTGCTACATTTTGGGAAAGCAAATCTTTGCAGGACTTATACACTTAATGGTAAAGTCCTAGGGAGTGTTGCTGAACAAAGAGACATTGGAACGCAGGTTCATAGCTCCTTGAAAGTGGAGTTTCTGGTAGATAGGATAGTGAAGAAGGCCTTTGGTATGCTTTCCTTTATTGGTCAGAGTATTGAGTATAGGAGTTGGGAGGTCATGTTACAGCTGTACAGGACATTGGTTAGGCCACTGTTGGAATATTGTATGCAATTCTGGTCTCCTTCCTATCGGAAAGACATTGTGAAACTTGAAAGGATTCAGAAAGGATTTACAAGGATATTGCCAGGGTTGGAGGATTTGAGCTATGGGGAGAGGCTGAACAGGCTAGGGCTGTTTTCCCTGGAATGCCGGAGGCTGAGGGGTGACCTTATAGAGGTTTACAAAATTATGAGGGTCATGGATAGGATAAATAGACAAAGTTTTTTTCCCTGGGGTCGGGGAGTCCAGAAATAGAGGGCATAGGTTTAGGGTGAGAGGGGAAAGATATAAAAGAGACCTAAGGGGCAACATTTCCACACAGAGGGTGGTACGTGTATGGAATGAGCTGCCAGAGGAAGTGGCGGAGACTGGTACAATTGCAACATTTAAAAGGCATTTGGATGGTATATGAATAGGAAGGGTTTGGAGGGATATGGCATGGGTGCTGGCAGGTGGGACGAGATTGGGTTGGGACATCTGGTCGGCATGGATGGGCTGGACCGAAGGGTCTGTTTCTGTGGTGTACATCTCTATGACTCTGTGACTCTGTAGTTTCTGTAGTCTGTGGAGTAGAGTAGTAGTTTATAATATAATGTCAATAATAGAAAACAAAGTTGTCATATTATTTTGTAATTTAATAAAATACCTAAAATCCTTTTTCAGTAAGTTTATTTATAGAAAAAATCTAGTCTCTAATGAAATATTGACGATGAATTGCAAAAACCCTGGAGAAAGCAGGTCCATATGATTTGCTGGCCCTGAAATGTGAAGGTCAATTTATATTGGCAGTGTCAGTGGAGTGGACCACAATCTATTATTATTGTCCAGTATGGTGAAATATTTTGACCATGAGGCCTGTCTCATCAAAGATTCAGAGTTAGTTGCTACTGTTGGTGCTGTGACTGGGGTGGTTTTATTTAGTTCCCTGTAACTGATTGTGAACTGCCAAGAGCTGTCTGGTTTCTTTAGCAGTCATATTAACTGGTGAGTTATTCACAGACATTACAGGGCATTGGACTCCTTGCTTTTACAAGCTGCTAATGACCTTGGCCACCTCTCACTCTGCTTGCTGGTGTAAGTCTATTGCTTTTGTGGCTTTGCGTCCAATCCTCTATCACTACCTCGCCCTCTATATGACCACAGTCGTGTGTGTGACTGGCAAATGTGCTTTTGTGCTCCATCAGAATTGCCTGTGCTGTTGGGTCCTTAGTCATTTTCACACGTCTAATCCACAATTTCTCCATGGTACAAATTGTGTACATGTGTCCATCATAATCTCTAATTGAGCTCGTGTGTTTGCCTTATAAGGTCTAAGCTTAAAATGTGCTCGATGTCTGTATGGAGAGTAATCAACACAGGTGGGTGATGGCAGACTATGTCTCCCAGTTTAACTTCTAAAGAGCTGTCTCTGTCCCCTCCTGTGTCCAATTAATTCACTAGGAATTTTCTATTGGTCCGCCAAGAATTATAAAGATCTCAGGATGTGTTCAGTGTTGTTCTGGATTTCTTCTGTATTCCATTACAACTCAACTGCACAGTATTCCACCTCACCATCTACCAGGGGCCATCCTACACTGTCACACTGAGGAGAGACGCACCTCTATCATGCTTCGGAGAGTATATCTAACTGAGGGTATAAGGAGTTAAATGGTGAGATTTCTTCCACTAAATTTGGCTGCATAATCTCACTCCTCACCAAATGAACTGCTGCTCATCTCTCTGACCCTTCCAGTAGCATGGACAGGGGTTTTAAGCCTGGCTCTGGTGCAGTGCTAATTGCCTATGTAGCCTGCAGTCCCTTGTGAAGCGAATTGTAGCATTCCCCTTACAATGGTGGTTCCTGCCTTGACCTCCATGCAGCTGATCCCTCTCTCACAGCAGGGGAAAGACATATGGCGGTGAATAGCTTCAATAATAACTCCCACTACTTTAGTCGTCCCTTTTATTCCTCCACACAGGACTAGAATTTGGGTCACTTATTGGGTGCATTTTTTCTTGTTTGATTTGGGGTACCTTCTGAGAAAGGCATTCACGTTCATGAATGTCTTTCTCCCAAGTTGAAACTTTATTGCTGGAACAGCACAGCAGTTCAGGAAAAAGGGCCTGTGCCCGAAACGTCGAATCTCCTGTTCCCTGGATGCTGCCTGACCTGCTGTGCTGTTCCAGCAATAAAGTTTCAACTTTGATCTCCAGCATCTGCAGACCTCACTTTCTGTCTTTCTCCCAAGGCCAGGCCATCCTGCATATCACTGTTCTACTGGATACTCACAGACTTTTGGAGTCAGGGTTATGTGCTGCTGATAAACTGCTACGAACCTTATGCCAAATGCATTTGAATTGTAATCGAACAGTGGGATTTTTTCTGCTCCCGAACGGGTGTTGTCTAAGCGTGAATCAAAGTTTTTGCAGACTTTCCTCGCTGCCTCAGTGACATGTGTGACATTCAATTTAGGTCACTGAAAATCCTGAGGATTGTGTCCACAGGCACCTAGCAAACACAGTCGCATGCTCTCTCTTCGTTGCCTACATTTATTTAGTCCCTCCAAAGCGTCCCCTCTATCATATCCCACTGATGCTAGGATTGCCATTTTTGTGGCTTGCAACTTCCTTCCTCCCACATTCTGAAGATTGGGGATGGCAGAATGGATCATAGGGCTCAGGCACATCAACATTAATTTTACTTCCTCGACATAGACAACTCTTTGTTGCTGGATAGTATCAAAAACATGGGGGTCAGCTGTGATCTCAAACACGGGGATTATTTTTGCTGTCTCGGCCAATTGCACTATCGTAAATGGGATTGTATAATTAATTGAGATTACTTTTCTGACAGATTGTGGTCAGTGGCTTAGTTGAAGTAGGGTGAGAACCTGGGGTTGCTGAAGATACTACTCCCTCCAGAAAGGGTGCTGGTGGTAACAATTCTTTGTTACTCTCAGGTAGCAATGGGTTTGTTCTTCCATTTCCTTCTCGTCTTTCCCATAATTGCTGTCCCCGTCTGATTCTATTGTCCCGAAATGTGCACAGAAAGTTTTGCACAGAAAGTTGAGAAGTGAATGTTTCAATCTCGGCCGGCATTTCAAATAAGCTACAGTGCAGACTCTTTTCTCTCTGTCTGCCTTGTATAGGACAGTGCACAATCGGCAAGCTTTTGTGTTTCTCAGTCAGCTCAACCACAGCTTTTAGGGCTGCTTCCCTATCACTGACTGTGTGCTGTTCCTCCTATCTATGTATCTATCTATCACACTGGATCTAAAACTGTCCCAAGTAAACCATGTTCACCTGGTTCTTCCGCTCCTGCTCTGCTGCATTGACTCTTACTTTCTCCAGTTCCTGCTTCACTTCCTCCAGTTCATTACTTAATTTCACCTTCTCCAATTCTCTACCTCTCAGCTACTCCATGCATTATAGTCTTGCTGAAGTTTAAACCATGCTTCCCTTCAGCTTTCCACGCCACCTCCATCATTTCTGTCCTGTGGGTTCCGGATCCAATTTTTATTCACTGCAACGAACAACCTACCTGGGTCACTTCTTATTCTGGTACTTTCTTACCTCCCACTCTGGGCATTATGCCATTTCTCCTACTGTTTTCTTTTAATTTACTGCTCTCTCTTTCATGGGCCTTTGACCCTACATTGGCCGCTTTTTCATTTCTTTGAGACTCTGGATTCCCAAACCTTTTCAGTATCTCTTACCTCATGGATCCCTGACCCAACTCGAGCTTCTCTGCAACGCAGTGGCTTCAACCCCTTTATCTGGCTTTTTGCCTAGTGGATCCTCTGACCCTGTGTTTGGCTCCCTTGTCTTGGTTTTCTGCGGGATTCTAACCCTGTAATAGCCTATGTTAGGTTTCATTTTTTATGGTCCCCAACCCTGTACTAACTCTGGCTGTTTGTCCTCCTCACATTACAAGCACTTGGTTTAGGTCCAATCACTGGTCGCAAGGTTTCACCCTCTTTCAGCCACTTAAATCCTGGCTGTCAGGTGAGGCAGCAGTCCTCTTAAATCAGGCTCAGGCTGGATGTACAAGAGTTCCAAGTTGGTGAGGTTTGACTTCGGCTGTTGTACAAAAACTTTGAATCAAAAGCCACCCAGAAACACCAATGCTGTCTGTGTTTCAACCAGTTTATTTATTAAAAATACTTTACCCAAGTGCTCTTGTTAGTGAGGCAGGTGCAGAATTTGCAGTTCAACTTGATTTTATTAAAAAAAGTTCCTTCTTCAAATACTATATAAACATTTCCCAAATTCCCACAATAGTTGTGTTTTATCTGACCCTATCTGAGAAAGGATATTGGCTGCAAAGCTTTACATGATCAAGCAAGACCATTGGAATCCCTTTCCTCTTTGAAGTTAAAAATCACACAACACCAGGTTATCGTCCAACAGGTTTAATTGGAAGCACACTAGCTTTCGGAGCGACACTCCTTCATCAGGTGGTAGTGGAGGGGATTTCTCTTTGATGTAGGGTTGGCTGTCTTCCACAACGTTGGGTCTTGCAGCGGTCAGGGTGGATCTTCTCTCCCTCTCTCTTTTTAGTTGGTCGGAGTTCTGCTGCTGGACCAGTGTGAGTCTTCATTGTGGGAGTAGCTTCCAGATCTGCATTCTTGTCTCCCCTCACTCCTTTGGCCAATGCAGTCATGAGCTAGGTTAAAACCATCCAATGGGGCCGTACCAAAACTGTTGCCATGCCAGGAGGCGTAAACTGCACATACTCAGACAGTCAAGATGCCAGAATGTCTGAGCAACAGTTCTACATTGCTCAACCCTCAGGATGCTTGTAACGGGTTCCCTTTGAATCTTTGTTATCTCTTTGATCTTAGTTTCCTCTGTTCTCTGTAGCCATTTTCGGATGGCTGCTGTTTAATTTAGTTTGGCTCATTTTGTCTTGGGCCTGATTTTTCCAGCTGATGAGTCAATTTAGAATATCCAAGTTTTACCCCATCGTCACTTGACCACAGTACTTTAAATCTGACTGGTTTCTTGTCAGACAGGACAGTAAGAGAAAGTAAAACATGTCCACCTTTTTCACAGCAGTCTGTAATCATATTGAGTTAACCCTGTTTACAGCTCTGTGGAGGGGAAATTTGTAAGGAGAATCTGATATTAGAGTAGCAGGAGGATAGGGTGTCAAGGGGTAGGGTGTCATGTTTTAGGGCACCAGCTGGGTGGAGGTACAGAAGGTCAGAATGAGTGGGAAAATTGACTCTGGTGGAGCAAGGGTGTTGGATTCCTTGGGAGTTATGGAGGGTGTGGGGTGGGGCACAATATTAGGCTCCGGTGGACAGACAGTGTCGGGTTCCAGTTGGGAGGAGTGGGGTTGTCAGCTATGAGTGAGTTGGGGGTGGCGGTCAGAGAAATGTTGGATACTGGGAGGAGAGTTGCAATCAGGTCATGAGGGAGGGAGGAAGGACAGTTTTGGGTTTGACACTTGGTGAGATACTTGCTTTTCTGGAGGAGGGGGGGGGGGGTGTATGGTTACAGTTTATAGTGGAACTCCTCAGATTTAAATGAGTACCTTCCAGAGGATTCCAACTACTGGGGAACTGACCATTGGAACCTGTAATTTGCAGGGCAATTCCTTACATTCTGCTACAGAGTTTTTATAGTTTCCCCAATTACAACTCCCACCAATGCTGCAGAAATGGATTTTCCAATGGCTAGATAATCAAGTCCATGATTGATAAAAACGTGACCTCTGTTGATGTGCAAAGGACCTGGATCCTTGAGTTAGGGTGGTTGCAAAGCAATATTAAACAGCTACAATGAAAGGACTTTGGCATTTTCATTATGCAGCTACTCATGTTTGACTTAGCCATGGGATTTACTTTTAATTTAAAGCACACAATACATTCTCTGCTCGCTTCAAGGAGTTTGCATTACAGTACAAATCATTGCTCCTTTCTTTCCTACATCACAGCATGCAGTTATTTCAGTTAAAATGATGGTTAATCAACAAAGAAAATTTCACACAGGAGGCAGCAATTTCAATGAAAACACATCAAATGCTCTTTACTCATATATTGCAGTTTGAACATTGCATTTCATCAAAACTCTAAAAGGTGATTGTCACACACAGGTCCTGATGTTATGGAGTTTGATATGTGAAATCCCTCCAAGTCTTGCCTCTGAGAGACTTACATTGCAAAATAATAAATTCCAGTGTATCATGATCCTCTTGGGACAACTTTTAATGCTTGTATCGGGATATTTTTTTGGATTGTTGTGAGAAAAACAGTAACAATCTGTTAAATGTGCTGCACATTTAGAGCTATAGAGTCAGAGAACATAGAAAGTATATGATCCCTTCTCTCCGAGGCAGGGTCCCTCGACCTGAAGTGTTAACTTTGATTTCTCTCCACACATGCTGCTAGACTTGCTGAGCTTTTCTAGCAATTTCTGTTTTTTGTAACAGCTTTCCTATAGCAGGAGGTATTGTAGTGTCTAAGTCATGAAGTTTTCAATGCTTTATCACACGGCTAAACGGCTGCTTTGCGAAACAGTTGGATTTAATTGCCACACTGGCTGAAATTACCATGAAGTTCTTGCCCTCTCAACCTCTTCCCTCATCTGAGTATTGGTGACTCTCAGGTTAAACTAATCATCTTTCTGTAATGAGAGCACAGCTCTACCGTCCTCAGGGACTTTGGTGGCTTTACCACCTCACTAAAAACACCGAGTTTCCAGTTGACAGATGATCATATCTGCTTCAGCTCAAAGCAAAACTAGATTCTCTTGTGTGTAGATTCTCTTGTCTTGTTAACAGTGATCCCTTTGTTGTCTTTAAGCCTCTATTAACATGTATAGAAATTCACCTTTATCGCGACATCAGATTAATGCAGGTGAGCCTGCCTGTACCAAACTATCATGCAACCAATACAGGTTGACTCTCTCCACAATTAAAACACACAATGCAGGTGATTTCGCAAAATGATTGCAAGTGACTGTACACTTTTTTTACTCCCCATGCAAGATTGCTATTTGAATGTTGTCAAGTTCAGCCAGTAATCAGATGGGGGGGGG
>NC_057724.1:1958946-1990623 GCF_004010195.1 Chiloscyllium plagiosum
CAGATGGAAGAGGGAGGGGGAGAGGGAGGGCGAGGGACAGGTGGGGGGGGGGGAAAAGAGTGCAAGGGTCAAGCATGTGTTTAAGAAAGTAATAGTGTTGGCAGAAGCGTAGAGATGTGGTCAGGAGTACAGGCAGGTCGTTTTTGAGGTGGAGGGATAGTCTCTGCAGTTTGTGCGTGAGAGGGACTCCATGTTTGATGAATGTTGCATCCTGCACAACCTTGGACTTATGAGGATTAAGTAACTATCTCTTGGGAATCAGTGGTCAACATTCAGAGGTGAGAAAGCAGAAATCACAAAGATATTCAAGGAGTGAGAGGCACCAGAGTGAAAGGTTACTTCAGTTGAAATTAACTACTCTGGCTCAACCTTGACCCAAACACAGCATCCACTTCAGATTCCCCAAGACATCACACAGCAAAAATCGACAATAAAAGCTCAACAACACTATAAGCACTGAAGACCATGCCTCATTTCCAGTGGGTAAAGTGAACCACACCCTCGTTTCCAGTGGGCAGAATTTATCATACCTTTGTTTTCAGAGGGTAAAATGAATCATGCCTTGTTTCCAGTAACCACTTTGAATCAGATCACCCATGTACAAACTTTATGGTGAGAATGATTGTCAAGCCTTGTATGGCTCCCTGCAGATTCTTCAATCTGATTGGTTGAGCAGCTATTTTTTTGCATACTGTTTACAGTTATTCTGTGGCATGTGTCCACTGAACAGATCTCTCAAAACTATTACTTGTCCTTCAAAAGCCCACAAAGCATCAGGGGACAACTGTAAGTGTGAGGAATAATAAACTTACTTTATTTTCTGCAGGCTGCTGAATTCAGTTTAATGACATAAATCCTTATGCTGAGCTGCAGAAAGCTATGGAAACTCCAGGATGTGAACTTTGACAAGAGCATGAAAGTGAGATTTGGTGGAAGTCATCGAAGGATATAGCTGGCCATACACAAAAATTGACCATCATTTGCAATCATGTTGCCAGAGAACAATTCATACATTGATGCTTGTATTATAATTATATATGGCGGTGCAGTCATACCAGAGTAAGTATCCATACAATATTGGTACAAGGAACTGAAGAATGCATAAAGTTGACTACATGTACTGTATTTCCACAAAGGCCACTCATCATCCAGTTATTTACCATGAGAAATAGTATTTTGTAAGGAAAGCACAAGACTAATAGTTTCTCTGTGATGTCACAGTAATTTCCCTGATGTCACACCAATTTTTTCCTTCGTATAATTAAACAACACTAAATGAAAAGCTTGAGCAAAAGCAAACCTTGCACAGTTCTACATCTCAATAACCACTGACTATTAGCATTCATTGCAAGGTAAGCAATTCCTTAAAACCATGGTTTATCACTGCTTTACCTTTACTAGTGAAGTGGGAAATGACACAGGGCATGCTGACACAGGAACACAGACACAAGATGGCCACTGAGCCATAAGTTGGTCACTTAGCACACAAGATGGCCGCTAAGCCATTGCGTGGAAAAATACAGTGAAACATACACAGATACTGCCTGAAACCAACAGAATACCAGCAAAATAGACAAAGAACATAGATAATTGGTTTAGGGCAGGTGGGGAAGAGAATGCACATCAGTAACGTCTACTGGCCGCTGAAGTGTCTGAGTCCAGCCACCACCTTCAATAGAAATGTTAACTACTTGAGACTGCTTGTATACAAGTGTTAATACCTTAGATTTTCAGTAATAGGAAATTATCTTCCTTCTCAGGAAGAATGATCACAACCAATTACTGCAACAATGGACTTCTGCGTAACTGCTGAAACTGACAATGACTCTAACATTTCTCTGAAACTGACATTGACTCTCTAATGTTTCCTGTAAACAAGCCATGCTGTACAAAGACTCGATATCTGGACCATTATACCATGAAATGTATAAAATACATGTGTTCCGAAGATGAGCGAAGGCTCACAGCTGACAGCCGTGCTCTATCTCCCCGGAGCTCCGGTTTCTTTGTACAATAAACTCTGTCGTTGAAGCCCGATTCTCACTCAGAGCCTGGTGATTTCCCCCACAACACTAGTGAAGCCCATTTTGTGTTCTGTAAACATTTCTGTGCATGTGCTGGCCTTGGTTGGAAGTCCACCATCCACAAGTAATACAGGCAACAAGACCAATGTTAAGATCAATTCATAAGTAGGGATTGAGAACAGCCATTCTTTCTCTTAAAATGCTTCATATAGAAGTTGTATTTGAAAAGGACACTGTACTATGTTGTGGTCTTCATAGTGTAGAAATGACATGAACTTTTTGGAGGGGTTCAGAGGTTGGCTAGGAGCTCATTCCTGAACTTTATGACTAAATCCAATTCTGACATCTTTCCTCTTTTTAATCCAGAAGACGTATCAAGGATACGTCCATGACACATATCATGGATGGGCTTCAGTACTATGCCCAAGATTGCCTGTGTTTGGATTGATTGCTGACAATCTCACATCTGAGCTCAACAATGATCAGAAGTGGGATTGCTATCTCCTCTGCATCTTCTCTTATTCACTCAACACTGGGGACCTGTTGTCATACACTTCTATGAGTTCAAACCAGAATGTTTTAATGTTTAAAAGGAGAAGAGCGGAATGCATTATAGTAATCTTGCGTTTAGAAGTTAATACGTTCATAAGGGTTTCCTTATAAACATTTAGTAAATGTTTACTAACATTTGGATTTAGTGAAATAGAAGTTGGCAAAAGCCAATTTCTTAACACATAAGTCTCGTTTCACTTCCATACGTTTACAAACTGCTTAATACTTCATATCCAGTTAATATCCACAAAAAAGAAATCAGATTTCAATAATCAGGATGATATTTTTCAAACGTTGGTACAAAGTAACTATATCTAAATCCTGCAGGCCATTGCAGTCCTTTCTCCGCCTTCAGTTGTGATGTGGATAGCATTGTGTGTCAGACTGTATACCACCATGAGTTGCAGTCAACCCATCAGACACAAAGTCACAATTGTGCACATTCCTGACTTTCTTCATCCTTCTCAACAATGGGAATTAAGAGCGTTTTGCTTCATAACCTCCTGGTGTTAGCATATAGAACATTACTGCCCTCGATGTTGCTCCGACCTGTGGAACCAATCTGAAGCCTATCCATCTTACATTATTCCATTTTCATCAATTGGTTTATCCAATGACCATTTAATCAAATCTTAGCAGGACTAATACACTTAATGGTAAGGTCCTAGGGAGTGTTGCTGAACAAAGAGACCTTGGAGTGCAGGTTCATAGCTCCTTGAAAGTGGAGTCACAGGTAGATAGGATAGTGAAGATGGCGTTTGGTATGCTTTCCTATATTGGTCAGAGTATTGAGTACAGGAGTTGGGAGATCATGTTGCGGTTGTACAGGACATTGGTTAGGCCACTGTTGGAATATTGCGTGCAATCCTGGTCTCCTTCCTATTGGAAAGATGTTGCGAAACTTGAAAGGGTTCAGAGAGGATTTACAAGGATGTTGCCAGGGTTGGAGCATTTGAGCTATGGGGAGAGGTTGAATAGACTAGGGCCGTTTTTCCTGGAGCTGAGCAGTGGCCTTATAGAGGTTTACAAAATTATGAGGGGCATGGATAGGATAAATAGACAAAGTCTTTTCCCTGGGGCAGGGAAGTCCAGAACTAGAAGGCATAGGTTTAGGGTGAGAGGGGAAATATATAAAAGAGACCTAAGGGGCAACATTTTCACGCAGAGGGTGGCACGTGTATGGAATGAGGTGCCAGTGGAAGTGGTGGAGGCTGGTACAATTGCAACATTTAAAAGGCATCTGGATGGGTATATGAATAGGAAGGGCTTGGAGTATTTAGGGGCCAGGTGCTGGCAGGTGGCACTAGATTGGGTTAGGATATTTGGTCAGCATGGATGAATTGGACCGAAGGGTCTGTTTCCAAGGACTCTATAAATGCCCTTAAAGTTGGCGAGTCTACTATTGTTGTAGGCAGTGTGTTCCACGCCCGTACTACTCTGAGTAAAGGAACTATCTCTGATAAATGTACTATGTCATCACCTCTCAAGTTAAAGCTACGTCCCCTTGTGCTAGTCATCACCAACCAAGGAAAAAGGCTCTCACCGTCCACCCTATCTAATTGTCTGATTATCTTTTGTGTCTCAATTAAGTCACTTCCCGACCTCCTTTTCTCTAACAAAACCGTGATCTCTCTGCTCATCTACAGTACTTTGGGGCGGCACGATGACTCAGTGGTGAGCACTGCTGCCTCACATCACCAGGGACCCGGGTTCAATTCCCACCTCAGGCAAGTGTGTGGAGTTTGCACATTCTCCCAGCTTCCGTGTGGATTTCCTCCGGGTGCTCCGGTTTGCTCCCACAGTCCAAAGATGTGTAGGTCAGGTGAATTGGCCGTGCTAAATTGCCCATTGTGTAAGGTGCATTCGTCAGGGGTAAATATAGGGTAGGGGAATGGGTCTGGGTGGGTTACTCTTCGGAGGGCCGGTGTGGACTTGTTGGGCCAAAGGGCCTGTTTCCATACTATAGGGAATCTAGTCTACCAAGAATCTTACCATTAGCCCAGTACTCTTTATTCCTATTGCTCCTTCCAAAGTGAATCACCTCACACTTATCCACATTAAACTCTATTTACCACCTCTCAGCCCAGCTCTGCAGCTTATCTATGTCCCTCTGTAACATCCCTCAGCACTATCTACAACTCCACTGACCTTAGCATCATTCGCAAATTTGCTAACCCATTCTTCTGCACTCTCATCTAGGTCATTTATAAAAATGACAAACTGCAGTGGACCCAAAACTGATCCTTGTGGTACACCACAAGCAACTGAACTCCAGGATGAACATTTCTCATCAACCACTACCCGGTCTTCTTTCAGCTAGCCAATTTCTGATCCAAACCGCTAAATCACTCTCAATCCCACGCCTCCGTATTTTATGCAATAGTCTACCGTGGAGAATCTTATCAAATGCCTTACTGAAATCCATATACACCACACAAACCACTTTACCCTCATCCGCCTGTTTGGTCACCATCTCAAAGAACTCAGTAAGGCTTGTGAGGAATGACCTACACTTCACAAAACGTGTTGACTATCCCTAATCAACTTATTCCTCTCCAGATTATTATAAATCCTATCTCTTATAACCCTTTTCCAATACTTTACCCACAACTGAGGTAACCCACTGGTCTATAATTACTAGGGTTGTCTCTACTCCCCTTCTTGAGCAAGGGGTCAATATTTGCTAACCTACCGTCTTCTGGCACTATTCTTGTAGACAATGACAACATAAAGCTTAAAGCCAAAGGCTCTGCAATCTACTCCCTGGCTTCCCAGAGAATCCCAGGATTGCTTACATGCCCTCCTTGTGAACCTCAATCCAATCTAGTCCAGTAGTCTGTATCTCAGTATTTTCCTCAACAACATTGTCTTTTTCCCAGTGTGAATACTGACGAAAAATAGTCATTTAGTGCTTCCCCATCTCCACGCACAACTTCCCACTACTGTCCCCGATTTGCCCTAATCTTGCTCTAGTCAATCATTTACTCCTTATATATCTATAGAACGCTTTAGGGTTTTTCCTTGATCCTACCTGCCAATGCCTTCTCATGTCCCCTCCTGGCTCTTCTTAGCTCTCTTTTTAGGTCTTTCCTGGTTAACTTGTAACTCTCAAGGGCCCTAACTGAGCCTTCTTGTCTCATTAAAATATAAGCCTTCCTCTTCCTCATGACAAACGATTCAACTTCTTTAGTAAACTACAGCTCCATCGCTCAACCTCTTCCTCCCTGCCTGATTGGTACATACTTATCAATGACACGCAGTAGCTGTTCCTTGAATAAGCTCCACATTTCAATTGTGCCCACCCCCTGCAGTTTCCTTCCACATCCTATGCATTCTAAATCTTGCCTTATCACCTTTCCCCAAGCAATAATTCTTCCCTTGCTTTATATACATATCCCTTTCCATTGCTAAAGTAAACATAACTGAATTGTGGTCATTATCACCAAAGTGCTCACTTACCTACAAATCTAATAGCTCGCCAGGTGCATTACCCAGTACCAAATCTAATGTGGCCTCGCCCTTGTTGGCCTGTCTACTTTCTGCGTCAGGAAACCCTCCTGCACTCATTGGGCAAAAACTGACCCATCTAAAGTACTCCAACTATAGTATTTCCAGTCAGTATTTGGCATGTTAAAGCCCCCCACAACAACTACTCTGTTACACTTGCTCCTATCCAGAATGCCTAGATTCCTATAGGCATCTCTGGAACTATTTGGATGCCTATAGGAAACTCCCAACAGGGTGACTTCCTTTTTCCTGTTTCTAAACTTAGCCCATACTACCTCAGTAGACAAGTCCTCAAACATCCTATCTGCTACCGTAATACTGTCCTTATTGATCAATGCCACATCTCCTCCTCTTTTACCATCTTCTCTGTTCTTACTGAAACATCAAAATCCCAGAACTTGCAACAACCATTCCTGGCTCTGCTTTATCCATGTCTCTGAACTGGCTACAATATCCAAGTCCCGGGCACCATCCCATGCTACAAGTTCACCCACCTTATTCCGGATATTCCTGGCTTGAAGTAGACACACTTCAAACCACCTTCCTGCTTGCTGGTGAACTGTTGCGACCTTGAAACCTCATTTTTGACCTCACTACTCTCAATCTCCTGGACACTGGAACTAAAATTTAGGTTCCCATTCCCCTGCTGAATTAGTTTAAACCCTCCAAAAGAGCATTAGCAAATGTCCTCCCCAGGATATTGATACCCCTCTGGTTCAGGTGTAGACCATCCGGTTTGTCGAGGTCCCACCTATCCCAGAATGAGCCCCAATTATCCAGGTATCTGAAAGCTTCCCTCCTGCACCATCCCTGTAGCCACATGTTCAACTTCTCTCCCCCCCAGTTCCTTGCCTCGCCAGCACATGGCACAGGCAACAAACTAGAGATGACAACTCTTTGTTCTAGCACTAAGCTTCCACCCTAGCTCCCTGAATTTCTCCCTTAAATCCCCATCACTTCTCCTACCCATGTCGTTAGTACCTATGTGGACCATGACTTGCGGCTGCTCTCAAGGATCCCAAAAACACCATGCAAGACATCACAAATCCTGGCACCTGGGAGGAAGCACACCAACCATGAGTCTCTCTCATTCCCACAGATCCTCCTATTTGTCCCCCTCATTAGTCCCCATAGACTAATGCTCTGTTCATCTCCCCTCTTCCCTTCTGAGCAACAGGGGCAGACTCTGTGCCAGAGCCCTGACCCCATGGCTTACCCTGGTAAATCATCTCCCCCAAAGGTATCCAAAACGGTATATTGAGGGGAACAGTCACACGGGTTCCCTGCACTGCCTGCCAGTTCCCTTTCTATCACCTGACTATAACCCATCTGCCCTTTTCTTGCACCTGAGGTGTGACTACTCTCCTTGTAAATCCTCTTAATAACCGCCTCCGCCTCCTGAATGATCCGAAGTTCATCCAGCGGTTTTCAAGGAGCAGATGAAGTCAACAGGGACACTAGTGGTGACCCTTACCTCCCACATTCTGCAGAAGGAACATTCAACTGCCCTAACTGCCATTCTCACTATTCTAAATTTCCAAAGGGACTGTAAATAAAACTAGTTATCTCACTAATGCGACACACAGAATGGTTTTTTGATTAGAGGAGAAGGATGGGTGGAAGACACAACCTAATTAGTGTTTTGGATAATGTAACTCTCTGGTTTTTATTAGTAGAGAGTGTTGTAATTCTCTGGTTTTTATTGGTAGATCATAATTCTTTTTACTATTGATAATTCCAGATGGTGGCAACGTTAAAAAGAATGAGAAAAAGATCGGGAAGGATGGTGACATTCGTTAACAAAATAAAACAAACAATGCCTCTGGTCAAGGACACAGGCAAGCTGTTAGTCTGCATTGTCAAGAAAAAGCGGGTAACAGTATTTGTTGGAATGAGGAGATCCCAAGGCATGGCGGCGTTTGTAGGGATGAGGAAGCTGAGAAGGACTAAAAGGTTTCTGAAGAAGAAGGATCACCAGAAGATAGCAGCAATTGTTGGAACAAAGAGACAGAGGAGGAAAGCTTCTATGGTGAACAGAAACACAATGGCAGTTTGCTTCTGGAAGGATCAATCAGGTAGGACAATTGAGAATAGATAGCATACATACATACATAATGTCTTTTCAGAAATTAAAGATGTTACAAATTCTGAGATGAGTACAATATCTTTCCAGCATAATCACATTTGGCATTCACTGACAGAATAATGAATTGGTGAGAATAAACTGAACTCACTGTATATAACTTTCTCTGTGCTATGTTATTTTGTTGCAGGTGTTATGCACAAAATCTAGATTTGAAACTCTTAATAGTCCTCCTTTTTGCTTGTCACAGCTTTGACTACAGGAAATATTACAATTGGGCTCTTTATACTCAAGTCCATTTCATATATGAAAATATATGGCAAGAACAAAGTTCACCAACACTAAAATAACATTCTGTGATCTGTGCAACAGTCATTAACCCAAAATTTGTTTCCTGTTAATCTTTCTAACCCGACATATTCTCTTCCTCCACATGCTTGAATTTTCCAACGAGCATTAGTGAGAAATTTTCTTGAATACTTTCTAAAAATCCACACATCAACTGCATTCTCTTTATCCTTTGAGTTCCTTCTTCATATAAACCAAAAATTAGAATCATCAAGTACAACTTCTCCTTAATAAATCCATGCTTATGCAATTACTCAAAATTTGTAGCAGTAACTGGTTAATATCCGTAACTCTTCAATTTCTCCTGAATAAGGACGTTATAATCCTCCAGTCATATGACACATTGTATACATCCAAGCTAGATGGAAAAGTGGTGGTTGTTATCATTGATTAATGTCATTAATTTGCACAGCACTGATATTTCGAAACACAAGCAACAGCAGCTATAAGGCAGTTGCCTCTCATGCAAAATAACTTAGAGTGAACAGAAAAAGAAAACCAACTGTTAATGAGAAAAACAAAAGCTATGGCAGCACAGTGGCTCAGTGGTTAGCACTACTGCCTCACAGCACCAGGGTCCCAGGTTCGATTCCAGCCTCGGGCGACTGTCTGTGTGGAGTTTGCATATTCTCCCTGTGTCTGCGTGGGTTTCCTCCAGGTGTTCCGGTTTCCTCCCATACTCCAAAGATGTGCAGGCCAGGTGAATTGGCCATACTTAAATTGCCCATAGTGTTAGGTGCATTAGTCAGAGGGAAATAGGTTTGGGTGGGTTATTTTTCGGAGGGTCGGTGTGGACTGGTTGGGCCAAACGGCCTGTTTTCACACTGTAGGGAATCTAATCTAATAGACAACCAAAATCCAACCATGATTTAGAGGTGCTGGACTGGGGTGTACAAAGTTAAAAATCACACAACACCTAGTTATAGTCTAACAGGTTTATTTAGAAGCACTAGCTTTTGGTGTGCTGCTCCTTCACAACTCCCTGATGAAGGAGCAATGCTCTAAAAGCTAGTGCTTCCAAATAATCTGTTGAACTATAACAAAATCCAACCAAGATGAAGAGAGAATAAAAGAGTATTGAAAATCCAAGGGACTCAGGATGCCAAAGGAAAACAAATTATAGAATAGGCACTGTCTGCCAATCGGGAGAATCATGTTTGGGAATAGGACCTGTCTGCCAATCAAGAGACTTTGATCAGGAATAGGGCATCTCAGCCAATCAGGAGACCAGTGATTGATAATAGGCCTTATCTGCCAGTCAGAAGAATATTGACCGGGAATAGGTCCCTGACTGCCAATTTGGAGACTTGTGATCAGGAATTGGCACTATTACCAACTACGACACTAATGAGCAGAAATACACCCTGCCTGCCAATAAGGAGATTTGTGATCAAGAATAGACCCTGCCTGCTGGTGAGAAGCAGGAGATTAATGATACAGGTACAGGCACTGCCTGCCAATCAGAAGACTTGTGATCGGGAATTGGCATTGTCAGCCAATGAGGACACTCATGATCAGAGACAGACCCTGTATGCCAATCAGAAGACACAAAATTGGGAATAGGGTCTGCCTATCAATCAAGAAAACAGTGATTGGGACTCGGTTCTGTCTGTCAGCCAGGAAAATCATAAATTGGGAACAGATCATGTCTGCTATTTTAATTTTGGGTCTTGTGATCATGGATCAGATGTTGCCTGATGACTAGGAATGATGGGCTATACTTGGTAAATAAGAATAAGCCTTTGTTCAGTGATACTATAATGAAGGTAATTTCTTTATTATATGTTAATACTAATAGGTCAAACTCAAAAGAAATAAAGTGAAGATCTAAAACTTACTCCACTAGGAATTCCTAAGCTTTACATCACTATGTGATAGCTCATGTGATCCAGAACCACAGCAATTGATTTTTAACCGCCCTTTAAAATGGTTTTGGGGAATTCTGTTTGAATTTATCTTTAAAATCATGTATCATAGTGCTTCTGGCTGTAAAGTATTTTTACTTCTCAATCAATGTAGCTGTGATGTCAGACTGGCTCAATACAATGTTTAGGGTCTATCTCTGATCATGAGTGTCCTCATTGGCTGACAATGCCAATTCCCAATCACAAGTCTCCTATTGGCAGGAAGTACGTATACCTGATCACAAGTCTTCTGATTGGCAGGCAATGCCTGTACCTGCATCATGATGCAAGAGGATTTTTTTGGTTTATTAACTCATGGGATTTGGTCATCACTGGGCTCGGCCAGCAGTTATTGCCCAAAAGTCAGTTTAGAGTCATTCACATTGCTGTGGATCTGGAGTCACGTGTATGCCAGACCAGGTAAGGTCAGCAGTTTCTTTCCCTAAAGGACATTAGTGAACTACCTGAGTTCTTTTTGACAATTGGCATAGTCATCATTAGATTCTTAACTCCAAATGTTTATTGAAATCAATTCCACTATTTGCGTTGGTGGGATTCAAACCTGGGTGCTTAGAACATTTCCCGAATTTCTAGATTAATCATCTAGTGATAATACCACTAGGCCATCACCTCCCCGGGTCAGACTGGGGTTCTGATAACGGAACAAAACCTGCAGGTCCAAGGAAACTATGAAGTGGGCTAAGTAACAGTCACACTCATTATAATATCCATAAATTTGACCATAAAGCCATGAGAAGTAGGCTATTTGACCTATTGAATCTGTTCATCATTTAATAAGGTCATTACTGACTTAATTATCCCTAACTCCAATTTGATGCCATTTTCCAATAGCCCTTGATTCCCTTACTAATTAGAAATCTATCTCGCCGCAGGTAGTGGAGTGCATCATTTCTCCCTCCAACTCTATTTTGATTTAGTCCCTACCCTCCCCTTCACTGTTCTTGATCACACAGCACTGCCCTTTGATGTGAAGGGCAGTGTTTGTCACTGGCCACCCGCGTGTTTTCCTATCTTCCTGGTGGTGGAAATTGAATAAAGATTTCTTTGTGTCTTCCACTGTGTCTCACACCTGCACACACACACACCATGGGTGCTGGGGATAAAATAAGCACTACCGCACTTAGGTGGTAGTGTGGGGGAAAAAAAAAGAGAGAAACAAAAAATCTATCTCAGTCTTTGATACACTTATTGATTCACTCTGACAGCCTTCTGCGATAAAGAATTCCACAGAATTGCCATCTTATGGAAGAAAGAATTCCTGCTTACCATTACCTTAAACAGATGACTCATTCTACTCTGAGATTATATCCTTTGGTCTTAGGCTCCCACAAGGCATAAAAACCCCTCTGTATCTACCCTCAGGATTTTGTATGTTTCAATAAGGTTTCCTCTCATTCTTCCAACTCTGGGTACATGTTCAACCTACTCAAACTGTCCTCATTCCTCAATTCCTAGTATCAACCCAGTCAACCTCTCTTGACTGTTTGCAATGTCAGCATTTCTTTCTTTAGAAAACAGTACCAAAACAGTTCACAGTAATCCAGTAGTGGTCTGACTAGCGACTTGTATAGCGTTAGCAAGATTTTTGTATTTCAATACTACATTCTCTTTGAAAGAAAATCCAACATTCTATTTGCCTTCACTATTACCCACTGACTTTAGATGCAGGCATCTTGTGATTCATGCATGAGGACTCCCAAAGCTTTCTGCAGTCTTTTCTCATTTAATATGTTGCAAATAATTATGGTCCAGCACCGATCCCCATAATACACTACTTGTTGCAGGTTGCCATCCTGAATATGTCCCTTTATCCCAACTCTGTCTTCTATTAGAGGATGGACACCTAAGCTAATATACAATCCCCAAAACTGTGGGCTCATTTTATTAAGTAATTAGTATCTTATTGAGTCCCCTGGTTATCTAAGTATATTATATCTATTGACTCCTCTTTATCTCTCCTGCTTGTTACAAACTCAAAGGTCTGTAATAAACTTGCCAGGATTGATTTCCCCTTTGTGAAACTATGCTTGATTATATTGTGTATTTCTAAATGCTTTTGTAATAAACTCAACATTTTCCCAATGACAGATATTAAGTTAACTGGCCTTTTTCTTTGAATAAGGGTATTACACTGGCATTTTTCCAACCCTCTTGGACTTCTCCAGAACCTAGAAGAATGTGTTGAAGGCAATATGTTTTCTGTAAATTTTACATTCTAGTTTGTACACATCATAAAGTATGTAGTCAATGAAGAGCCAATGGAGTGCAACTCGTAGATTTTGTACTGTCCACCAAAAATTTCCAGTCCACAATTCTTAGACAGCCCATAGATAATGGTCATGTTACATGTTCTATATGGTCCATACAAGGGATTTGATTACATTAGCCTAGTTGAAGGAGTGGTGAGGAAGACTGGAGTTTCACTTCATGGCCTACTGGGACCAGTACTAGAGATGGAAACAGCTGTTAATTTGGAAATGATCCTTAAACTAGATCAGTATCCGTATCCTGGTGAACAAACTAGGACAGTAGACAGGATTTGAAACCAGAGAAAGGGATGCCGAGATGATTCAGGTCAGGATGTATTCAAAAGCAACAACTACTGTAGTTCTACAACAGAGAAGCATTTTGGGTAAAAACCCATGACCTCTGCCCCCTCGAAGAATAAAGGCAGCAGATCTTGGAAACATGAACCACCCTGCACTTGGAACTGTACTGCTGGATCCAAATCCTGCAACTTCCTCCCTATTGACACTGTACACGCCTTTATGCTCACACGGATTGCAGTGGTTCAAGAGGTAGCACATCATCACATTCAACAATGCAGTTAGGGATGGGCAAACAAATGCTGGGCTAGCCCAGGATACCCACATCCCATGGATGAATTAAAAAAAACTAAACAGAAACAGATTTCACTGATTTGCAAAGAAATGGCGAGGGAGTGAGACTGACCAAGTTTGTCTTATATTTGGCACGGACCCGATGGGCCAAATGGCCTCCATCATTCTATAATCATCAATGTTACTAGTTGAGCTCATGTCCAGACCTGTAAATTACTGGTCCAGTAATATAACCACTACTCTACCATAGCCTGCTTTCATCAATATATCTAACGTGACCAGCTGTGCAAAACAAAGGTTTGTGACAACTCAGCTCTTTTTATTTGCTTAAACTGCACTCAACACTTATACTAAATCTCAACTTAACCTTCTCTGCATTAAGGAGAACAGTAACTTCTCCAGGCTGTCCACAGAACTTAAATTCTCCATCCCAAGGACCATTTAAGTAAATCTCTTGTACATTGTTGTAGTGCCCAGAATTGGCAAGCATACTCCAAATGAGGTCTAACTAATATTTGTAATGTCTAAAATAAAACTAAGTACTGAGGATATCAGAGATCTGAAGAAGTATCACTGGACCTAATATGTTATTTTTGTTTTAAGATTGTAAGCAATAGGAACAGGACTAGGCCATTTGGCCCTTCAAGCCTGCTCCACCATTCAATAGGTCATAGCTGATCCAACAATCCTTACATCAACGTTCTTGAATTTTCTTTGTAACCCTTGATTCCCCAATGATAAAGAGTCTAACTCACCCCTAATTATACAAAGGACTCTGGTAAGGAGATCTAAAGACTCAACCCTCAGAAGAAATTCGTCCTCTTCTCAGTCTTAAATTGGCACATCTTTATTCTGAGACAAATGCCTTCTGATCCTGAACTCTCCAAGGAGAAACATGCTCTCAGCATTTACCCTGTCAAACCTCTTAGGAATCTGATACATTTCAATGATATAACCACTTATTCTTCTAAACCACAGTGAGTAGAATCCCAACTTGTTTAGCCTTTGCTCTTAAGACAATCTCTCCACATCAGGTATCATTTTAGTGGACATTCTCTGAACAGTCTCCAATGAAATGATATATTTCCTTAAATAAAGGACCAAGGTTGTTCACACTTTTCTCTCCACAGATGCTGCCAGACCTGCTTACCTTCTCCAGCAATTTCTGTTTTTGTATATTTCAATATTTATAAAGATTCAGCGTGACTCTTGTTGCTTTCAAATCTGATGATGAAAGCCAAATATTACATGTGTTCAAATTAAAACCAGGAACAGATGACTCGACCTCTCAAGCCTACTGTACCACTATCATGGCTTATCTGACTGTGGATTTATCTTACTACTTAACCCTCGCCTCCAGATCATCCCACAGTGACACAGCCTTTGTGCTGTCTCTGGAAGAGAGTTTCAAATATTCAAGTTCCTCTGACAGAAGAAATAATTCCCCTTTTCCATCTGAAATAGGAGATCCTCTATTTCTAAGACTGACAGCTTGCTGCACCTCCATGAAACAGCATCTTTTATCATGCCATATAAAATGGTGTCACTTTTTCAAGTCTGTTTATTGCATTTTAGCTTTGAAAAAAGCCTTAACTTCTAGTCTGCTTTTAGCAATATTTAAATTTGTATCGACATTTTTCAGTTAATTTTGTCCTAATTCATTACTCTTAAAGTTTGGCCACATTGATGATCGATTGACTGGAGTCATAGAGATGTACAGCATGGAAACAGACCCTTTGGTCTAAGTCGTCCATCTCGACCAGATATCCTAAACTAATCTAGTCCCATTTGCCTGCACTTCACCCATATCCCTCCAAACCCTTCCTATTCATAGACCCATCCAGATGCCTTTTAGATGCTGTTGTAATTGTACCAGCCTCCACCATTTCCTCTGGCAGCTCATTCCACACAGGCACCACTCTCTGCATGAAAAGGTTGCCCCTTCGGTTGCTTTTAAATCTTTCCTCTCTAATCCTAAACCTATGCCTTCTAGTTCTGGACTCCCCCACCCCAGGGAAAAGACCTTGTCTATTTACCCTATCCATGCCCCTTGTGATTTTATAAACCTCTATAAGGTCACCCCTCAGCCTCCGATGCTCCAGGGAAAACAGCCCCAGCCTATTCAACCTCTCCCTTTAGCTCAAATCCTCAAACCGTGGCAACATTTTTGTAAACCTTCTCTGAACCCTTTCAAGTTTCACAACATCCTTCTGATAAGAGGAAGACCAGAATTGAACACATTATTCCAAAAGTAGCCTAACCAATATCCTGTACAGCCGCAACATGATCTCCCAACTCCTATATTCAATGCTTTGACCAAGAAAGGAAAGCATACCAAATGTCATCTTCACTATCCTAACCACCTGCAACTCCACTTTCCAGGAACTTTGAATCATTACTCCAAGGTCTCTTTGTTCAGCAACACTCCCCAGGGCCTTACCATTAAGTGAATGAGTCCCGGCCTGATTTGTAGCACCTCACATTTATCTAACTTAAACTTCATCTGCCACTTCTTGGCTTATTCATCCATCTGATCAAGATCCTGTTGTACCCAAAGGTAACATTCTTCGTTGTTTACTACACCTACAATTTTGGTGTCATCTGCAAACTTACTAACTATACCTCTTATGTTCAAATCATGATGGGTGAACAGTCAATGAAATTTTTGTGAACAGTTAAGTTCATTTGCTATTTCTACTTCCCCCACCAAATACCCATATTTAGTACTTGCCAGGTTTATCTCTCTCCAATATTTTGCACAGGAGTTTAATATTTACAAATCCTCTAGTCGTCTGGCACCACCCAGGGTTAGAGGACTGTATTCAGAACTTCCACTGTTTCGTCCATTTCTTCCCGTAATAATCCAAGATGCAAGGTGAGAGAATTGCAAGGAAAGAAAAAAAGGCAGACAGAAACAAAACAAGAGATGACAGAGCAGAACATTACATATGTCTCAAACTGATGAAGTTTAAAATCGCACAACACCAGGTCATAGTCCAACAGGTTTATTTGGGAACACAAGCTTTCGGAGTGCTGCTCTTTCGTCAGGTAGGTAGTGGGGCAGGATATTAGGAAACAGAATTTGTAGTAAAAGATCAAATTGTCATGAACTAATGTGATATATTGAACAAAGCTAGATTGTTGTTAAGTCTTTAATCACGTAGAATGGGGATACAGGTTTCGATTGATTAATATGTAAATCCCAGAACTTCTTTCAAGGGACCATCCCACGATAACTTAAGATTTCATTTTTTAAAAAAGTGACATCTCACCTCAGGTAATGCATTAGAGGTGCGAGGTTAGAGTCTGTCTATCTTTGGGATATGCAACAACACAGAGTCGCCGAGTAGAGGCTGATAGCCAAGTTCGGTAGTCATGAGGATGGCCTCAACTGAGATCTTGTGTTCATATCACACTAGAGGTGACCCAGCTTCACTATATACTCTCTCACATACGCATATATATATACACACACTTTTACACACATAGATGTTCTCGGACATACACACCTACCCGCATACCTTCCCACGTGGCATATACTCACGCGCATACGCTCTATGAAGCACACAAACTCTCACGCACACTCAACACTCTCTCCATTTATCTCTCTCTCTCACTCACAGGCACACTCTCTGTCTCTTTATCTCTCACATGCATGTACACACACATAAGTTTATGGGGTGAATTTGCATTCACAGATATACATTTGCTGATACATTCTATTTTGTTCAAAAAGCACACATAATCTGTAGGCAGTCAGTTCATGTGATATTTTATGAATTCCTACTTTGGAAACAGAACCAGTCTGACTCAAGGTTAGGATCCAGACAGACTCTAAACTCACCTTTAATGCATTGTCTGAGCTGAGATGTCACTTTTTTTTAAATATAAAACCTGACGTTATCTCAGGACTGTGACTTGAAAGATTTACATATTAATCAATTGAAACCTGCATCCCTATTCTAAGTGATTAAAGACTTAACTGCAATCTAGGTTTGTTCAATACATTACATCAGTTGCACGACAGTTTGATCTTTTACTATAAATTCTGTGACCTACGATCCTGCCCCACGAGCTACCTGACGAAGGAGCAGCACTCCAAAAGCTTGTACTTCCTAATAAACCTGTTGGACTATAACCTGGTGCTTGTAGTTGTGGATATGTTCGCTGAGCTGGGAGGTTGATTTGCAGAAGTTTTGTTCCCTAGCCAGGTGACATCTTCAGTGCTTTGGAGCCTCCTGTGAAGTGCAACTGTACTGTGTCTTCAGGAATTTATTTTGTTCTGTTTCTGCTGCTTCTGGTTCTGTTTGTTCATTGTAGTGGCTGGTAGATTGAGTCAAAGTCAATGCGCTTGTTGATGGAGTCCATGGATGAGTGCCATGCTTTTAGAAATTCTCTGGCTGTTCTGTGTTTGGCTTGTCCTATGTTCATTCTGTTGTCCCAGTCGAATTTGTGATCTGTGTCATCTGTCAGTGTCTGTGGCTATTAGGAACAGCTGTTTGTGGCTTTTAGTCGCTAATTGGTGTTCGTGAATGAGGATTGCTAATTGTCTGCTGTTTGTCCTATATCGTGTTTCATATAGTCTTTGCATGGAATCTTGTAAATTACATTTGTCTTGCACATGTAGCTGGGTAACAGAGGTGGGAAGGGGAGGAAGCAGGCAGTGCAGGGATCACTGTGGTTGTTCCCCTCAACAATAAGTATTTGGATACAGTTGGGGGGGGGGGAAACGGCCTAGCAGGGGAAAGCTGCAGTGACCGGGTCTCTGGCACGAGGTCCGGCTCTGAGGCCCAGAAGGGAAAGGGGGAGAGGTGGAGAGCACTAGTTACAGGAGACTCTATAGTTAGAGGGACAGACAGGCAGTTCTGTGGACATGGGCGAGACTCTCGGATGGTTTGTTGCCTCCCGGGTGCCAGGGTCCAAGACGTCTCAGACCGGTTTGTCTTCAGAATCCTTAATGGGGAGGGTGTGCAGAGGTCGTGGTGCACATTGGCACCAACGACATAGGTAGGAAGAGAGGTGGGGAGGTCATTCAGGAGCTCAGGGAGTTAGGCTGGAAGCTAAAAGCTAGGACGGATAGAGTCGTCACCTCTGGGTTGTTGCTGGTGCCACGTGACAGTGAGGCAAGGAATAGGGAGAGAGTGCAGTTGAACACAAGGCTGCAAGGATGGTGTAGAAGGGAGGGCTTCAGGTATTTGGACAATTGGACTGCATTCTGGGGAAGGTGGGACCTGTACAAGCAGGACGGGTTGCACCTGAACCAGAAGGGCACCAATACCCAGGGAGGTAGGTTTGCTAGCACTCTTCGGGAAGGTTTAAACTAATTTGGCAGGGGGATGGGATCCAGCAAGTAGGTTAGCTGTTTTTCAGGATGTCCAAGAATGTAGGGAGGCTGTGGAGAAGGTAGCACTGACAGGGAATACTTGCGGACACAGAGATGGGCTCAAGTGTGTATACTTCAACGCAAGGAGTATCAGAAGTAAGGTGGGTGAACTTAAGGCGTGGATTGGTACTTGGGACTACAATGTTGTGGCCATCACGCAAATGTGGATAGAAGAGGGACAGGAATAGTTGTTGGAGGTTCCTGTTTACAGATGTTTCAGTAAGATTAGGGGGGTGGTAAAAAAAGGAGGGGGGTGGCGTTGCTAATTAGAAATGGTATAACGGCTGCAGAAAGGCAGTTCGAGGGGATCTGCCTTTGGACGTAGTATGGGGTGAAGTCAGAAATAGGAAAGAAGCAGTCACCTTGTCCAATAGCAGCAGAGATGTGGAGAAACAGATTGGGAAACAGATTTTGGAAAGGTGCAGAAGCCACAGGGTAGTAGTCATGGGCGATTTCAACTTCCCAAACATTGACTGGAAGCTCTTTAGATCAAGTAGATTGGACGGGGCAGTGTTTGTGCAGTGTGTCCAGGAAGCTTTTCTAACTCAGTATGTAGATTGTCCGACCAGAGGGGAGGCCATATTGGATTTGGTACTTGGTAACGAACCGGGACAAGTGATGGGCTTGTTAGTGGGTGAGCATTTTGGTGATGATGACCACAATTCTGTGACTTTCACCTTGGTTACGGAGAGAGATAGGTGCGTGCAACAGGGCAGGTTTTACAATTGGGGGAAGAGTAAATACGATGCTGCAAGACAGGATCTGAGGAGCATAAATGTCATTGAAGGATGTCGTTGAAATGTGGAACTTTTTCAAGGAACAGATATGACGTGTCCTTGATATGTATGTACCTGTCAGGCAGGAAAGAAATGGTAGTGTGAGGGAACCTTGGCTGACGAGGAAGGTTGAATGTCGTAAGGAGGAAGAAGGAGGCTTACGTAAGGTTGAGGAAACAAGGTTCAGACAGAGTGTTGGAAGGATACAGGATAGCCAGGAGGGAGCTGAAGAAAGGGATTAGGAGAGCTAAGAGAGGGCATGAAAAATCTTTGGCGGGTAGGATCAAGGATAACCCCAAGGCCTTTTATGTGTATGTGAGAAACATGAGAATGACGAGAATGAGGGTTGGTCCGATCAAGGACAGTAGTGGGAGACTGTGTATTGAGTCGGAAGAGATAGGAGAGGTCTTGAATGAGTACTTTTCTTCAGTATTTACAACTGAGAAGGACCGTATTGTTGAAGAGGAGAGTACGAAACGGACTGGTAAGCTAGAGGAGATACTTGTTGGAAAGGAAGAGGTGTTGGGCATTTTGAAAAACTTGAGGATAGAAAGACACTGCTTGATTAGGGGCAGCCAGCACGGATTTGTGAAGGGTAGGTCTTGCCTTACAAGTCTTATTGAATTCTTTGGCTGCAATAGAAAACCTGTGGATGAGGGTAGAGCAGTGGATGTAGTGTACTTAGATTTTAGTAAGGCATTTGATAAGGTTCCCCATGGTAGGCTTGTGCGGAAAGTCAGGAGGCATGGGATAGAGGGAAATTTGGCCAGTTGGATAGAAAACTGGCTAACCGGTCGAAGTCAGAGAGTGGTGGTAGATGGTAAATATTCAGCCTGGAGCCCAGTTACAAGTGGAGTTCCACAGGGATCAATTCTGGCTCCTCTGCTGTTTGTAATTTTTATTAATGACTTGGAAGAGGGAGTCGAAGGGTGGGTCAGTAAATTTGCAGATGATACGAAGATTGGTGGAGTTGTGGATCGTGAGGAGGGCTGTTGTCAGCTGCAAAGGGACTTAGATATGATGCAGAGCTGGGCTGAGGAGTGGCAGATGGAGTTCAACCCTGTCAAGTGTGAGGTTGTCCATTTTGGAAGGCCAAATAAGAATCCGGAATGCAGGGTTAACCATAGGGTTCTTAGCAAGGTGGAGGAGCAGAGGGATCTTGGGGTCTATGTTCATAGACCTGCCAAGTGTGAGGTTGTCCATTTTGGAAGGACAAATAAGAATGCGGAATACAGGGTTAATGGTAGGGTTCTGCTATGAGCCCAGATGTGAATGAGCCCATGGGTATTCCATTGATCTGTTCATACATTTGGTTGTTGAATGTGAAGTGTGTCGTCAAGCACATGTCTAGTAGTTTGAGTAAGCAGTCCTTGTTGATAAGCTCCCCGTCGTGTTGTCTGTTGTCCATGTCCAAGAGGTTGGCTATTGTCTCTCTGGCTAGAGTTTTGTCAATTGAAGTGACAAATGAGACCATTGATTCATCCTTGTCTATGTTTATATTCTCAATGTTGCCTAGGAATTCCTGTGATGATTGTATGGAGTGTTTGGATCCATTAGTAAGATGTTTTAGTTTTTGTTGAAGTTCATTTGCTAGTTTATGAGATAGAATTTCAGGGAGTGCCACAATGGGTCTAATCTGGTTTGTGTACTTTGGGTAATCTGTAAAATCTTGGGGTGTTGTGCTTTCTGGTTTCATCCTGGAGGTCAATCCTGGTTATTAGTTTGTTTTTTTGTAGGTTCTATAGTGTGTTGTTTATTGGTTAGCTGTGATGAGGAGTCACATTCCCTCTGTAGTTAGGTGTCGGTATCTGCAAGTAGTTTCTCTGATTTCTGAATATATTCAGTCTTGTCCATGATAACTGTCATCCTGCCATTGTCCGCTGGTACCATGACTCTGTTCTTGTCATTTGAGAGAGTGTTTTTAGGGCTTTTCTCTCTTTGGTTTTGAGGTTGCTCATTTGCTTGTTAGTAAGGGTACAATGATTTGTCTGACTGCTTGCTGTGTCTTTTCAGTTAGTTCTGAGCGTACATTCTAGTGCAGCTAGGAAGTCTGTTGTTTTTGTGTCCCTGTGGTTGTAGTGGAGTCCTTTAGCCAGTATGGCTTTTTCTGTGTCTGTAGGGGTTTCTTACCCAGGTGTCTGTTGTGTTGTCTTCTCTACTGTTGGTAGCTTAGTCATTTTGTCTTGTAGTACCATTCTCTATGTGGTTCTGTTCTGTCCCATGGTGATTGCCTGTTCGATTGTCCACTTCTGATTGGTTGTTTTTGTACCAGCTGTGCCTTGTAGCCATAGGGAGAAAAGTGAGGACTGCAAATGCTGGAGATCAGAGTCAATAAGTGTGGCGCTGGAAAAGCACAACAGGACAGGTAGCATCCGAGGAGCAGCACCCTTTGACCTCCCCCACATACACAGATTCCTGATGGAGGGTTTACGTTCGAACCGTCAACTCTCATGCTTCTTGGATGCTGCCTGACCAGCTGTGCTTTCCCAGTGCCACACTTTTTATCTGTAGCCACACACACAGATGACAAAGACCACAAATTCAAATGGGACAACACAAAAATCATAGGACAAGCTAAACAAAGGACAGCTGAAGAATTTCTAGAAGCATGCACTCATCGATGGAATCCATTAGTAAGCACATAGACTTAGACCCAATATTCCGGCCACTACAACGAACAACTGGAACCGACAACCGGAAGCAGCAAGGAACAGAACCAAATAAATTTCAGAATACACAGTATAGCTGCACTTCACAGGAGGTTCCAAAGCACTGAATATGTCACCTAGACAGGGGACGAAATGTTTGCAATTCAACTTCCCGCTTGGTGAACATATCCACAACTATGACAACTGGCATCTGAATTACAAATCTTTAAGCAAAGCTTGAACCTGGTATTGTGTGATTTTTAAACTTTGTCCACTCCAGTCCAACACCAGCACCAGCACCCCCACATTAAACTGATGAAACTGCAAATGAGGTGAAATCCAACCCACACCGACCTGTGTCATCAGATCACCATCAGGAAGGATTTAGGGGATCACAAGTTCAAAATATCAACTATTTCACTTGACCTTGTGTTTACTGTAGCAAAGCTAATCCAATTCATCAAAGTCAAGTTTTTGGTGTTAGTTTTTACCTTCTTTAGCTGTGGGAGTCGATCGGTTTGTTGGCCCAATCTGCCCAGGATTCAGTTCAAAGCTTCCTGCGCAAGGCTGTAAACAGATACAGTGCCTTTCATTCATTGAATATTAAATGTGATCAACCTTCAACTTGCTTCACTGAGGCAATTCAATACTGGGTTTTGGTATTTTTGGGGGAGGGGAATAGAAATAGCAAATGAACTGTTATTCCTGGACATGTTTAACCATTCACAATAATTTCACTAAACTGAGTGCCCATCCAGATGTCAACACATGGACTATTTCTGAGACACACACACACAGTGCTGACTGTGTGTCTCTTTCTCTCTCCCATGAAAGTGCTCCCTCCCTCTCTTCTGATGGAGGTAAGTTTATCTATCTATCTATCTATCTCTCTCTGCTCACACATCCCCCCCCCCCCCCCCCCCCCCAACTCCTCCCGTCATAAAGGTGTTGACTCTCTCCTTCTCTCTCCCCTGTTGTTGAAGCTACTGACTCTCTGTCTTCCCTCCCCTCCTTGAGAGATGGTGCAGGAAGGAGGGCTTCCGATTTTTGGGATATTGAGACCGGTTCTGGGGCATGTGGGACTATTACAAATTGGATGTCAATTTGTAATTGGATTACACCTTGGCCAGGCTGGAATCAATCTCCTTGGGGGTGCTTTTGCTAATGCTGTTGGGGAGAGTTTAAACTAATGTGGTAGGGGGGTGGGAACCAAATGAGGAGGTTAGTGGACAGTAAGGAGGTAGTAACTAAAGCCTGTAAGGCACTAGATAATGAAGTCAGCGTGACTAAGGATAAGAGTAGGCAGGGAGCAGATGGTGAATGCAAAGGGACTGGTGGTCTGAGCTGCATTTGTTTTAATGCAAGAAGTATAGAAAGTATGGCAGATGAACTTAGGGCTTGAATTAATACCTGGGAGTATGATGTTATTGCTATTACTGAGACTTGGTTAAGGGAAGGGCATGATTGGCAACTAAATATCCCAGGATATTATGGTCCTGTAAAAATGATGGATAGAAATGGCAAGATTAGGGAACCATGGATGACAGGTGAAATTGTGAAACTAGCTAAGAGGAAAAAGGAAGCATACATAAGGTCTAGGTGACTGAAAACAGATTAAGCTTTGGAAGAATATCGGGAATGTTGGACAAATCTGGAATGAGGAATTAAGAAGGCTAAAAGGAGTCATAAAATATCTTTAGCAAGCAGGGTTAAGGAAAATCCCAAAGCCTTTTATTCATAAATAAAGAGTAAGTGGGTAACTAGAGAAAGGGTTGGCCCACTCAAGGAGGAAAGTTATGCGTGGAGTCAGAAAAAATTGGTGAGATTCTTAATGAGCATTCACTGAGGGGGGGACATCTATCCCTTATTGAGATAAGGGATAGATGTTTCATTACTCTAGATCAAGTTTGCATAAGGAGGGAAGAAGTGTTGGGTATTCCAAAAGGCGTGAAGGTGGACAAGTCCCCAGGTCTGGATGGGACATATCCCAGGTTACTGAGGGAAGCAAGAGAGGAAATAGTCGAGGCTGAGAAAGAGTGTAGCTAGATGTGACATATTTGCTGCAGAGAATGCCAGAAAGTGCTTGACCACGGGGAGAGGTCCTTTTGTTCAGAAGAATTTGGGACATCTGTTCTTGGTGTTGATGGGTCAGAGTAAATAAGGAGATAACATTTGTTCACTTGTGGAATGTGTGGCTGTACCTCCTCCTCACACCGGTGGCTCAAAGATTGTGCATATTTCACAATAGGATGTCAGATAACTAAATTGCTGGTTTTATATCAAAGAATCTTCACAAAACTCATACTCAATAGGAAAAAAAAACTTGTAATTTAATAAGCTGAGTGGAATATGCAAGTAGTAGAACAAACCTGATACATTTTCATGTACACCACACTGAGCAGATTGAATCTATGAAGCTTAGTTCCCTCATCTTGACTGTTCTGGAATGTGAATGTCTACTCCCTGTTACAAGCTAGGAAAACACTAAGGCTGGAAGTGACATAGTAAGGAAGTTGTGTGAGTGAGAGAGAGAAAACATTCTTCTGTAAATTACATTTACTGATTGATGGGTTCAAGGGACACAGAGAGAGCGAGGAAGCTGGTAGAAAGTTTAACTCTTTATGGTCTGACTTGAGTGAACACTGGCTTGTCATGGATTGAATGTTTGTGTGTTGTTCCCGGGAGTTCGAGATCCGGGAATGTTATGTATGTAATTTGCATTCTGGGAGTCGAAAATGATTTTAAAAGAAAATGCCTTTTTTTAAGACAATGATACTGGACATGTTAGCTGAGCGAGGTGACCCCATGCCCTTTCCCACAGAGTTTAGCCTAATGCCTTGTTATGATGTACCTGTTAAAAGGGAAAGTTACCTAGCCAAAGTAATCGGCCATTTGGGCATGCCTGGATCAAGGTTTCCTCACTTTGATGTGCATGTAGCTTAATTAGTCAAGCATTCACAGTCAATGAAATCCTTTTCTTCTGCAAAATTTGGCCATTTTATTGCTGCTTATCTGATTAAGGACATGGCGTTTTCGTAATTTTAATACCAAAATTCTGTATAAAAACAGCTTGTTTGCAGCAATAGGGAGAGTAGCCCAAGAGAGCTCTTAGGGGTAAGAGCTGGCACCGCTACTCTGCTAATGTATTTAGAACCTTAGATACCTAGAAACCAGGCTTGAGCTATGTTATAGTGTAACATTGATGCCATTGGTAAATAACAGTAATAATTTAAACTAAAGAGTCTGTAAGAGTTTTATATTCCAGACTACCACAGAGTACGATCTCCGGGACAAACTAAGAGAGGCTTATAGGTTGAGTCCAACAGGGATTCCTTGAGCCAGCTCGAAAAGGTACTTTAATAGAGCATTAACAGATATCTGTACAGCAGCCTTGAAAATGGGTGAGGTCCCAGAGGACTGGAGAATTGCTGATATTGTCCCCTTGTTTAAGGGTAGCAGGGATAATCCAAGTAATTATGGACGGGTGAGCCTAATGTCAGTGAGGGGTAGGATGTATTCCCATTTGAAAGAAAATGGGCTTATCAGTGATAGGCAACATGGTCATGTCTTAATAGAATTCTTTAAAGAAGTGACAAAGTTGACTGATGAGGGAAGGGCTGCGGATGTCATATACATGGACTTCAGTAAGGCGTTTGATAAAGTTCCCCATGGTTGATGGAGAAACTTGCATGGGGCCCAGGGTGTACTAACTAGATGGATAAAGAACTGGCCGGGCAACAGGAGACAAAGGATAGTAGTGGAAGGGAATTTCTCAAAATGGAGAACTGTGACAGTGGTGTTCCATAGGGACCCGTGCTGGGACAACTGTTGTTTGTGATATACATAAATGATCAGGAGGAAGGTATAGGTGGTGTCATTAGTAAATTTGCAGATGAACAAAGAATGGTGGAGTAGCAGATAATGAAGGGGACTGTCAAAGAATACAGCAGAATATAGATAGATTGGAGAGCTGAGCAGAGAAATTGCAGATGGATTTCAATCTGGGCAAATGCGAGGTGATGCAATTTGATGGATCCAATTCAAGAGTGAACTATATCGTAAATGAAAAAACCCTGGGGAAAATTGATGTACAAAGAGATCTGTGTGTTCAGGTGAATTGTACCCTGAAGGTGGCAACACAGGTCAATAGAGCAGTCAAGGAGGCATACAACATGCTTTCCTTCATCGGACGGAGTATTGAGTACAAGAGTTGGCAGGTCATGTTACCGTTGTATACAACTTTAGTTCGGCCACCTTTGGAATACTGCGTACAGTTCTGATCACTACATTCCCAAAAGGATGTGGCTGCTTTGGAGAGGGTGCAGAGGAGGTTCACTGGGATGTTGCCTGGTATGGAGGGTGCTGGCTATGAAGAGAGGTTGAGTCGATTAGGATTATTTTCATTAGAAAGATGGAGGTTGAGAGAGGACCTGATTGAGTTCTACAAAATCATGAGATGTATAGATAGGGTGGACAGCAAGAAGCTTTTACCCCAGAGTGGAAAACTCAGTTATTAGGGATCACAAGTTCAAAGTGAGAGGAGAAAAGTTTAGGGAGATATGGTGGTACGTTCTTTATGCAAAGGGTGTTGGGTGCCTGAATTGCGTTGCCAGCAGAGGTAGTAGAGGCAGGAACAATAGCGTCACTTAAGATGTATCTAGACAGATACATGAATGTGCAGGGAACAAAGGTATATGGATCCTTCGAAAACAGGAGACAGGTTTAGATAGAGGATCTGGATCAGCACAGGCGTATGCTGTAATTGCCTTTGTTTTTTCTCTAAGGTTCTCTGTCTCTCTCTCTCTCTCACTCACTCATTCCCCCTTCCCCCCTCCCCCCCCCCAACCTTCCTTGGGAAGGCTTTGATTTTTCCTTCCTTTCTACTGAAGATGCTGACCCTCTCTCAGCCCAGTATCCCAAATGTACTCAATCTCTCTCTCTGAAGAGGCTGACCTTCTCGGTCTTCCCTCCCCTTCTCCCTGTCCCATAAAGGTTCTGACTCCCTCTACCTGGAAGTGCTGACTTGCTCTCTCTTTCTCCCTCTTTCACACCGTGAAGGCCCTGATAATTCCTCTTTCTTCACAAAGGATGCTGACTCTTTCTTACTTCCCCACACCGAATGTGTTGACTCTCTCTCTTCCCCCTCCTTGAATGTGCTGTCTCTCTCTCTCTCTCTGCCCCTCCCTTGAAGGCGTTGACTGTTCCTCTGTCTCCAATGAAAATGTTGACCCTCTCTCACCCAACAGCAAACGTAGAGTCTCTCTTTCTCCGCTAAGATACTGACTCCCTCTCTCATTCTCCTCTGTGGAGTTGTTGACTCTCTAATTGATTCGGGATAGTCAGCATGATCTTGCAAGAGGAAAATTGTGTTTCACAAAATTGACTGAGTTTTTTTGAGGAAGTTAACAAAAAGATTCATGACAGCAGAGGGGTAGACGTTGTATACTCAGTCTTAATAATAAAACTTTCAACAAGGTTCCACATGGCAGACTAATTGGTAAAGTAAGATCACATGGGATTCAGGGTAGCCTTGCCAATTGGATACATAACTGGCTTCACGGCAGGAGACAGAGAATAGTGGTGGAGGAATGCTTTTTTCTCGAGGCCTGTCACCAGTGGTGTTCCACAGGGATCGGTTCTGGGTCTTCTTTTGTTTGTCATTTATAGGAGAAAGTGAGGACTGCAGATGCTGGAGATCAGAGCTGAAAATGTGTTGCTGGAAAAGCGCAGCAGGTCAGGCAGCATCCGAGGAGCAGGAGAATCGACGTTTCGGGCATAAGCCCTTCTTCAGCCTGACCTGCTGCGCTTTTCCAGCAACGCATTTTCAGCTTTGTCATTTATATAAATGATTTGGATGAAAACTTGGAAAGCACAGTTAGTAAACTTGCAGACGACATCAAAATTGGTGGTATGATGGACAGAGAAGAAGGTTTTCTAAGATTACAAAGGGATCTTGATCAAATCGGTCAATGGGCTGAAAAATGGTAGATGGAGTTCAATCTGGATAAATGCGAGGCATTGCATTTTGGTTCAACAAGCAAGGTAGGACTTATACAATTAACGGTAGGGCCTTGCGTAGTGTTTAGAACAGAAGGACCAAGGGTTTTACATACATCATCCTTTGAAGTTTGCATTACATATAGAAAGGGTGGTTTATATGGCGTTTGGCACACTTGCTTTCATTACTCAGTCGTTTGAGTGTAGGAATTAGGAAGTCATGTTGAGATTGTACAGGACATTGGTGAGGCCTCTTCTGGAGTACTATGTCCAGTTGTGGTTGCCCAGGTATAGGAAGGATATTGCTAAACTGGAAGATATTTCGCAAAGTGTTGCTGGGTATGGAAGCTTTGAATTATAAAGAAAGGCTTGGACCTTTTTGTACTAGAGTGTAGGAGGTTGAGAGGTGACCTTATACAATCATGTATAAAATCATGAGGGGTATAGATAGGGTTAATTATAGATAGGTGTCTTTTCCCTAGGATGGGAGACTTTGTGTGAATTTGTGGAGAGGTAGGTGATTCAGGAGTATGGTGGGAAAAGGCAGTGAGGTTGGTGATGCTGAGTAACTTATTCCTGTCATTAAAAATAATGAATTTTAAACAAACTGAGAAGGTTATTCAATTGAAATCATGATTTATTGGAAGATGAATGCGAACCAAATGGTACTTTAGACTGTCAACCAATTCAGTCAGATATAGATTTCAGGGTTAGGCTGAGCTGTTCCTCATCCTGACCTCGGTTCTTTGAGCACTGGCATAAAAAAAACAAATCCCCAAGTCCTGATCCAATCAAGAGACCTAAGATTGTGGGTCATGTTCAGAATTACCTCCTCATCCAATTCCGCCTCATCTCGATCTGAACAGGACAACAGTTTTGACAAAGCTTGCAGTTGGTCAGCTTGGAAGGTGAAATCCATCTTGTAATCCTGTCAGTGCTGAATAAACACCCCTATTTGCAACAGAAAGGATTCTCTTTTAGAACCAATTCATTCTTTCTTACCAACAGTTGTTAGTTTACCAGCAGATATATTGACAGTAAGTACACCCTGGCACTACAGACATCCACACACACATTTTGGGCGGCATGGTGGTACAGTGGTTAGCACTGCTGCCTCACAGCGCCAGAGACCCGGGTTCAATTCCCGCCTCAGGCGACTGACTGTGTGGAGTTTGCACGTTCTCCCCGTGTCTGCGTGGGTTTCCTCCGGGTGCTCCGGTTTCCTCCCACAATCCAAAGATGTGCAGGGTCAGGTGAATTGGCCATACTAAATTACCTGTAGTGTTAGGTAAGGGGTAAATGTAGGGGTATGGGTGGGTTTCGCTTCGGCGGGGCGGTGTGGACTTGTTGGGCCGAAGGGCCTGTTTCCACACTGTAATCTAATCTAATCTAATCTAATTTTTGCTTTGGGCACAGAATGCTACACAATGCTATGTAGGCATGGGTCAAAGGAGAAGCTATGAGCTTTCTATACTGCTATTTGAGATGTGTAGCATCAAATCAAATAATGTGAAGGAAGTTGAGGGGTGAAACAAGGCAGTGGGGCAGGGGGAGACGAGCGAGAGGGGAAGAGAAAGAGAAAGGTGAAAAGGTGACAATAATATCTTTCTTGATGCAATCATGAGACATAAGTAGGATAGTACTTATTATTCATTCCTAACTTCACTCAAACAACTTGTTTGACCATTTCAGAGTGAAATTCAGAGCCAACCATACTGTTGCGAGTCTGTAGCCAGACACGTTTATGACATCAGATTTCCTCTCTCAAATGATGTCTAAGAACCAGATCAGCTTTTATATTAATATAAATATTACCTGGTCATCATTACTGAGAGTTGCTTTTTAGTCCAGATTTATTAAATTAACTGAACTAAACTTCCCAGAGAGGTCTTGCGGCAAGGAAGATGGTGGTGAATGGGCAACTTTTACACCTTTTTGTTACCTATTCAAAATATTCCAGCAAGTTAAACATGATTTTCCTTTTAGGAATCTGTATTGACACTTCCTAATCAGCCCACCTTTTCCCATGTTACTCCTAATTTTATCCGAAATAATTGCTGGCAGAAGATTCCCCATCACTGAAGTTAATTAACAAGTCTGTAATTGCTGAGCTTACTCCTTCAATCTTTTTTGAAACAGGTTGTAACGTTTACAATTCTTCAGTCTTCTGGCACCTCTCCTGAGTTTAGGGAAGACTGAAAGATTATGTGGCTCTTGCAATGTCCACTTTCACTTCCTTCCAAATTTTTTGGACGCATCTCATACAGTCCCAGTGCCTTATCAACATCCAAGTACCAACTCTTTATCCAATACCTACTCCTTATCAATTTTGAACCTTCCCAGTGACAGAGTTTCCTCATTAGTCGCCCTGTCTGGGTTAGCAGCTCCCTCTTTAGTAAAGTATTCAAATACACTACTCTTTTACTTGTTTGCCTAGAGAAGATTTTGGGTGAACTCTTTTGTTGGCAAGTCAACTTTTGCTCATAATTCCTCTTTGCTTGTCTCCTTTGCTTCCCTTGTTTGCTTTTTCATCTCCCTACTGAACCTTTGACCACATCACCATAAGAAACGAATTATAAACTGTACAAAATATACCATCAGTCAAACATCACATTATTCCATCCGTCATCTCTCCTCGCCACCACACATTCCCAAGGCTCCTCGGATGCTGCCTGCCCCTGCGGTGCGTTTCCAGCACCACTCTAATCTGGACTCGGATCTCCAGCATCTGCAGTTCTCACTCTTAAACCCTCTCCGACTGTTGTCCTCTGTCAGGTCTACTCCACTGATGAACCTCTCAGACTCCCTCGCACTCCTTCCGCATCCATTCACTCCCTATCCTCTTCCCTCGCTTAAGTCTCTCTCCCTCACACGCCTTTTCTCACTTTACACTCACTCACTCACTCACCCCTTATCCCCCTCTCTTACTTTTCCTCCCTTTCACACACTCACCGTTTCACCGATTCTTCTCGTCGCTATGGGAACGCTGAACATGGCGGCGAGCTTGAATTGACAGCCCCCCCCCCCTGCACAAATGAACCGCCCGCGCCCAATCAGCAGCGGCGATACTGGGCCGTGGGGACGGGCCCGCGGTTTCGCCAATCGGAGCGGGCGAGCTTGGGAGGTGGGGGAGAACGGGGCCTTTCGTGCTGTGTGTGTGTGTGTGTGCGGGAGAGCGGGACGGCCCGGGGCCTGACACAGAAAGGGAGAGAAGCGGGACTGCCTAAGGCGGGAGAGACGGAGAGAGAGGCGGGACCCTTCTGAGACCGAGAGAGTCTATTTTCGCCGGGCCCGTGCTCTCAAAAGGGATCCTCAGTGGATTGACCCGGGACACCGGGACAGGTCAGAGGAGGAAGAACATCAGCCCGGCCCAAAGCGACAGACATCTCATCTGGAGAGATTTGGAGGAGTTTTCAGATTAGATTATTGTTAGATTCCCTACTGTATGGATACAAGCCCTTCGGCCCAACAAGTCCACGCCATTATAGAGAAAGGAGGAGGAGGGGAGGGGAGAGGAGAAGTGCGTGGAGGAGAGAGGGAGGAGAAATGCTTCTCCTCCCCCCACCTTATCTCAGTCCCAACCCTCGGACTCAG